>NW_022995744.1:1730198-1855452 GCF_900245975.1 Drosophila guanche | reverse complement strand
CACGTGATGTCAGCAAGGGGAAAATGCCAATGAGGAAAGGAAAATAATAAAAAACAATTTGTCATCTTAACTGACAGTGAAATAAAATACGAGTGTGCCCAGCGTGGAGGGGCTTATGCAATCAGAGGCCCAGCAGCTCTGGGTCTTAATGGACAATTCGCTTAACGAGAGACAAAGGGCCACTCCCTGTCCGATCTCTTTCGCCGTGTGACAGAGACAGCCATAAGGGGGCAAAAGAGTCTCGGCTAGAGTCATAGCCATACACAATAGGACCAATTGAGCGCACATCAAACGACAGCAGCAGCAGTAACCGGCCGGTGAATAAAATAAAGCTCCACCTTGGACAGAGAACTCCATCTGTCCCAGCATTTCTGACTCTGATATGTTTCCATCTCTACAAGTAAGTATTTCCCCGGTTCTCCGCCACTTTAAAACCTTTCCCTTTCCCGCCCTAAAATGGCCGCTTAATGTATCAATAATGTCGGCCATAGAATCTGGGCGGTTGCTTTTGGTTCGCTTGTCAGGTGTGTCGGCACGAGCGGCTTTGTGGGCCCCCTCGGCTCTCTGCCATCCGCACTCCGCATTCCGCACCCCGCTTACCCTTACCCCAAACCCCTGGCCAACCAGCAGCTTCTAACAATTCCATGAGGCGATAGGCAGCTGTGCCTGTTCGTGGGTCTAGGCCTGTGCAGGGGTTTATTCGCTGATGTATCCCATAAAATATGTACACCCTATTTGTGGTATTTGTGGGGTATGCTGGAATTTACGGGAAGTCGTAAATTCAGAAATTCAGGAATTCAAGTAAATTCAGAATTTCATATGTATCACTTTCTCACTACATTAAATTATATCATTATATTATATAAAATAAAACTTTGTTATCTTCCTATCTTTCCACAAAGATCTGAATGATCCAACAATTAAAGAAGAAATACATCGACAGACTCCACAACCACGAAAATAATTTAGCCTTAAGTCTATTAGACAATAGCCTAACAGTAAGAAGACTGAAAAGATACCACATTCTCGATATCCCTGATAGATAAATCCAACAAACTGAAAAGATGTTATATATAATAGCAGGGCTCATTGGAAAACTGCTATTTCTGTTAATGGAATATTAATTATACAATTTACTTATTTTTTAAACAAACAGATTGTAAATATAAAGAGAGAGAAAAAAAAAACAACAAAAAAATCTTCCTATCTTAGATACATTTCATTTGAATAAATAGGCTTTAATTTCAAATATTCATTGGTACTCCTTCTCTCCATCCCTGACCAGCTCGCAAAGAAAAACCGCAAAGGTGTCAAACGTCAAAGCTAAAGTCAATAAAATAGTTTACCCATGGGTGAATACTATGTATGTGTGTGTACACGAGTGTGTGTGTGTATGTTTGGCTATGTATTTACGAGCTTGTTTGTTGTCCACTCTAAACAAGAACAAGGCAAAACAAGCAAAGTGTGTCCATAAGTTACTCAGCGATATATGCATCGTATTTTCGGCTTATTGAGAAATGTTTTGTCAGAGCACTCAACAAATAAACGGAGTTCAGACCCAGCGAGCACCAAAATGAGATCCAAGTTGAAATTGGGTTGCGGCATAGAAATACCAGCAAAAAAGAACAGAAGAGAGCTTCCCATGCGGGTCGTTAGCATAATTTTTGATATGGGAGACCGTTCTGAAGAGGTCGGATTTGCATAGGTCTGTTCAGCCATGCCAATCTGTACATTTTCTTTATTCGAAAATATATTCCATCTTTTTATTAACACTTTAGCCAAAGTATCAAATCATAATAGCCTGTTACGGTTTCTAGGTGTGTTGTTTGGCTACTTGTCTCAAAATCCTCAGAAGCTAAGAAAAATATACAAATCGAAGTATCCATAATATGGGAGATTTATTCGATATGAGATTTGTATGATTTGAATATGCTATATTAAGAGTCAACTGTCGTATTCCAATTGATAAATCCAATATAGAGAATCGAAGGCGATAAAGAGCCACCAGAATGCCACTGTCTCATACTCTTTCAAGCGCATTGTTTCTAGTTAATAAGATATTTGTTGATTGCACACAAAATGTATTAAATTCCAACATGGTACTTACTTTTGAATCTATCCTTTTACTATATTTCGGGCGGGTATTCCAGATCTTCAACGGCACGCAAATGCTATTGTAACCGAAGCGGGACGTAACTCTAATAACTCGTAACTCTGGTCACTCCACTTCTTGTCGGACCATCCAAGTAATTAGTCAGTCAATTGAAATGCCAGCCTCCACAGGGCTTTTTGGATCACTTGCCACAGTGGTCGCTCCACTATGTGCAAAATTGCCTGTGTGCAATTAATTAAACAAATCGCTTTACTTTCACCTACTGCTAGCTGAGGCGGCTGAGTGGCGACCAGCAGAATCAACATTTGCATTGCATTTTTGAATATTTACACAGGCTGATATACATACAAACATGCACATTTACAGAGATACACCAACACATCAGCACACCGAAACTAACATACACACTCTCCGCAGTGCTGTTTGGTTTTCTATTTCTGGTATTCTATTATATTTTGTCAGGTTTTCGGTTAACAGGAAAATTGACTCTGTGGAAAAGGCTGTATGTACCGAAAACAACTTTTCGCGCATATTACACGCCTGCTCTCAAACCCAAACACAGATACACACAATAATCACAGACGCTGACGGAGATGAACAGAGGGAACATATTGTCCCCGGGGCAGAGCAAAGTGGCAGCGCAGGAGAATCGTTCTGCACGACGAACAGTCAAAAACACAAATGAAACTTCTTTGGGGGAAAAGTATTTTTACAGACCAACCGATCTACCGACACCACCGACCGAGCGAAGGCACGCGCAATAGACGACGAAGAGGCACAATTGGTCTGATGGTCTGTTGGCCTGGCTCTGGCTTGGGCTCGGGCTCTCAGACTCAACAGGTCTTGAGCTGCTCTCCGCTTTGAGTGAGTATTTTGTTGATGGTTTTCTCGACGTGAAACCAGTTGATCTTGTTTTTTTTGTTTTTTTTTTCGTTTGTTGGTCGTTCAGATTCGAACTCCAATTCTTCGAGAGCTGCCTTCGTACGAGGCGGAGGTTAGGGCTGCCGCTGTTACATGACTGGCGCAGGCTCCTTCCTCCAGTTCGTGTCCTAAGTCTTTTGTTTTGTTTGCGTTTGGGTTTGCGCTCGCATGGCGAGTATTATCTATGAGTTATTTGCGCTTAGCTCTCCTGTCCTGTCTGTTTACCTTCCTTTTTTCCAGCTTTGCTCTCGTTATGGAAAAACTGAGCTCGTGGGCTTGGCACACGCTCGATATTGAATCGAAGCTGCAGTGCTCGGACCATAGGAATTTTCATTGCGTCGACTGGTTTGGTTGTTCGCTCTCGGCCAGCCTCCCTGTCTCCCGTCCTATGTGTTATGCCCGCCGCTCCACCTTATAGAAGTGCAATTTGCACTGCAAAATGCTGGCTACTGTGTTCCGTTCCCCGAAATACATTTGTATGTATGTACGTATACTCGTAGCCAGGCAGCGTAGGAGTAGCTAATGGTTCAATGAACCAAATGACAAATAACTAAGGAGACCAGGCAGAACATTCGTTCGGTATCCATCACAGAAATTGCCATTGAAATGACCTTGCCAGGGGAGGGCGTGTGCTGTTCGGACCTGAGAGATTTCGTACTCTGGCAAACGTCACAATTTATTTTGGAATTTATGGCCACATTTGGGCCCTAAGTTTAGTTTAGTGTGCCATTGTTCTGGCCGACGCGTCGGTTCTCCACACATCTCTCATGACAATAAGCACAGCCTCGGCCAACACAACGGCGGCTCTTTTGTCCGCATGTGAGTGTGCGTGCGTGTGTGAACGCCGCCAAATGTTAAACCAGTCGGGTTCTGTCCTGCCAATGCCCCAGCGATCCGCAAGCCACTTGACCAGGCGAACCAACCAACTGGTTAGGACTGCTGCAAAGCATGCGCCAAGGAATTTCGCCAACGATTCTCGGAATGTCTACAATGCACCAAGTGTGCAAGGAAAAATATCCACAAAAAATCGTTCTCGCACAAGAATGAATCCAACAACATCGGCAGACTGGTCAGTAATGGTCCAGACTGGACACAAACTTCATGTGCTGGCGTTGCAGCAACGTTGTGTTCCTCCAGCTCCAAAAATTATTCAACTGCACAAGCCAAAGCACGTTCGATCAGAAATCAATCACAATAGGGGCATCCTGCTCATCATTTTTATATATCTACCACATGGCTGGAAACAATAAGAGATAATTATAAGAATCCCAATTATATCATAGCGCAACCAACTGTATATTTTGACAGTGGACCATTCGAACGGTACTTGAGTCGATAATTTGATCTTGAAAAGGACGGGGGTCAACCTTTTATGATGCTATCTGAACGAATTGGACAGGGGCAAGGACGTGACTGCAACTGCGAGTGGGACTGTGACTGTGATGTTTGTTGTGACAGACTGGTGCCTCCCTTGCTGTGTTCTTTATTGACTGGGGTCGCTGCATGGGGCATAAATCAACAGGAGACGTCACGAAGCCTCAACCTCAGGTAGCAACGCTCAACGGCCAAAAGGCGACATCGAACTCCAAACGGAATGCCGCGTTTCTCTCTAAACTCAATTAGTGCACAGTCTTTCGTTCTTTGCGTGTGAGCGAGCGTTCTGCATTCCTTGCATGCCACACTGGCATTTGATTGATAATTTCGCTACGCCCCGAACATGGCACACAAAACAAAACAAAACCAAAAGAAGGAGGACAACAGAATATGGAAAACAGAAAACGAAAAATATTCATTTTGAAATGTTTGATATGGTTGCCGTTCCCAGAGATTTATGACAGTACCCCTGAGATGTGGCTATTTGTCGTCAATTCGGGGAGACAGCAAGCCTCAGTCTGATAGGGAAGAGATTAGGCATGTTCATTTTCATGCCACATTTCAGGTCGTGCTCAAAATTTTTGGGCTGGCCCGAAACGGGAATCTTAACGGGCAATGCATCTTCGTATGGGGACTCTCTACACTCCCATCATTCCAAAGTTATGTGAGAAGTATTGGTTTAAGATTTAAATATATTTGTAAGTATTTGATATTGCAAAAAATGTTTGATATTGAAATTCGTCATTGAACTATGTTTAATCATTTGAGAGCAGTTGGCATACGAGTAGAGCATTTATTGGCCACAACATTGGAAATTTTTGCACTCATAATTATTATACTGCTTTCAGGCAAAACTTGGCACTTTGTTTAGACTTCATTTGTTAAATTGAATTTAAAATTCTGCTTCTAGTAATAAGTATAGAATAATTTAACTCTAGATTGGCTAACTACGAGCTACTTATAACTTGGGCAAGATCGAATACTAATGTAAAACTTGTAGATAACTCCTATTTATTTTTGATTAATTATGATTTAACTTTTTTCCTTGATTCGCATGATACCACTCGTTGCTATGTAAGTATATGCACATCGCATACATCTTGGGTATCACTGAAGGAATGCACCAAGCAGCGTCTCCAGCTCGAATGGTTTGTATGGGTCATAAGTGATATCAGCAATGTGGGGACTGGCCTGCGTCGTCCCTATTAGACTTCAAGTTTCAGCTTGCCGTATTTCTGAAACTTGCTGAGGAACTCGTCTCATTTTTTCACACCGATGTATGAGCTGCTCTTGCCGGTCTTACGCAGCTGTTCCAACAGTTCATCGGACGACAGGTTCGACGTGACGGTAACCGTTCTTTCCTCCAAGTTAATGTTGACTTTCTCGACCTTATCTGTAAGAATGGCGAAAAAGTTTTAGTTGGTAGCCGCGTTTATAGACAGAGAACTGTCTGATAAGGGGGCTTTAACGTGATTTAGTATAATACCCATTACTAGACCATTTCATTCTTCCCCTACTTACCGCCCAATTTACCCAAAACGCGCTCCACGGCACTGGCACACCCGCCGCAGGTCATTTCCACCTTGAATTCGTGCACCTGATAGAATGAGTAGGGAGGGGGTAAAAATTGCAATACACAATGTAAAAGTGTCTGATGGATACACACGGTCATTCTGCTGCTGCTGCTGTGACGACTGTCTTCCGTCGTCCTGTTATAGACTTGCGGTAGATTAAACAGCTTGGCGGATTGACTAGTTGGCTTCTTGACGTGGCAAAAACTTATTCTTTGCTCTTAAAATAATCTGAATCGCTTTTTTCCTGAATATCACAGTGTGACCGCGAAATTATCGATCAAATATACCGTCAAGGCTTCGTAAATATACCATAATATACCATTGCATCTTCATAATATACCGTAAATATACCGTAATCTTAAATCAGATACTTCGATTTTCATGTTATATTTGAAATTAACCGAACCGGTCGCGAGCATCCAGGAAAGATAGATGTTAGGCTAATATTCCAGGAAAATTAGAACTCAACACAACTAAACTAGAGCAAGTATAGCTAAGCAAGCAAAACTATAAACGTCAGAAACAAGACAGAACTAAAATGAAACTAGCTACAGGAGAGGTACGCTAGTATAAGAGATTTAAGAAGAGGAAGGGAGTTAGTCGAGGATATAATGTGATGGAGGGAATTATAATCCGAGCATAAGACCCTAAAGGGTTCGTGCAAGGCATAATTCGATCTGCACAGTGGAAGGAACAAAGCAATATAGTTTCAGGGCTGTCTACATCCCCCTCGATCAAGTTGTGCATAAAAATTACACCAAGCATTTTTCTGCGACTAACTAAGGATAGAAGATTTATTAAAAGAAGTCTACTACGGTAGGGCAAATATTAAAAAGTGTTTCTGTACTGATTCAATACGGTCTTGATGTATGTTGTACTGAGGGCACCATACACATGAGCCGTATTCTAAAATCGGACGAACAAGCGAGATATATAGAGTCTTCGTTATGTAGGGGTCATCAAATTCCTTTGACCACCTCTTTATAAACCCAAGCACACCCATGGCTTTATTTACCGCGGTAAAAATGTGTTCAGAAAACTTTAACTTGGGTTCTAGTTTAACACCTAGATCATCAACCAATGTAATTCTCTCAAGAGAACTACCGCAGAGGGTGTAAGGAGCCAGGAAGGGGCTGGAGCGATAGAAAGTCATTACATTGCACCTCGAGGCATTAAGTGGTAACATATTTGCACAGCACCATGCCTGAAAGCTATTGAGATCAGATTGCAAGCGAGAGTGAAATGAAATGTCCTTGTACTGGACACAGAGTTTAACATCATCCGCATACAAGTACTCGAGAATTTGTTAATGCAGAAGGCAGGTCATTAATAAAGAGTGTGAAAAGTAAGGGGCCTAAATGGCTACCCTGTGGTACTTCAGAAGTAACCTTAACAGGTAGAGATAGGTAGAGGAGTTTTTGAAAAGGACCCTTTGAAACTTAGAACACAGGTAGCTAGAAATCCATCTCAACAGATTGGGCGGAAACCCTAGAAGGTCGAGCTTTTGTGCAAGAAGAGGGTTTTATTATAATCATTTTTATTTTAATTTTTCATTCAAATCTCCTCTGGAAATACGGGAGCTTTGACTTCAGTATGTAAATGTATGTAAATTATTAACAGAGACAAACTTACATATGTTACATGCATACATATACGTAGTCAGTGTGTCCGTTTATTTATCAACAAAATAATACATTCTTAAAATTGGTGTCAAAAAAAATTGCGGTCACACTGCCAGAAGACACGCCATTTTTCACAAAACTTTAAAGTTTTTGTAAACATAACCTATACGCCAGGTAAGTATCGGAGTAAAACTGTAACAAGTTACATATCTCGACGTGGCGATTTCCACCTTGTAAAGGCGGGTGGTAACATAAAACCTCAAAAAACCAAGACAAAAATTGGTGTCCGTTCGGAAAACAACTCTTTTTTGAGTTCAAAATTTTCAGTAACCTTTCTATACCCTGTACTCGAAGAGTAAATAGGGTATATTGTATTTGTGTCAATAACGGTTGTATGTAACGCACAGAAGGAAACGTTTCCGACCCAATAAGGTATATATATTCTTGATCAGCATCAATAGCCGAGTCGCTTGAGCCATGTCTGTCGGTCTGTCTGTCCGTCTGTCCGTCAGTCTTGTTTAGCGCCTGGATCTCAGACTTCTTTCCGTATGCTCACACTGCTACAAGTGTACTTCAAAAATGAGCCCCGCCCGTTCCGCCCCCGCAAAATCCACCCAAACCTACAATTCCGTAGGGAAGGACCATATCTATCAGATCACCGAATTGGGATCCGATTGGATTATTATTTTAGCAAGAATGAATACATTAATTTGCGGTCGCTAAACCCACCCCGTCCCGCTGTTTATATTTGTGTTTGCACATTCTCTCATTCACACTCTGCTTCGCGCAGTGTGCGGCTTCTGCCTCTGCCGTGACCGCAGTGTGTGTCTCTTTGGAAGGGGGGCGAGCTAACGTCCCTTATCGTTTTTTCTGATATTCAAAATAAACTGAAGTACCAAAAATAATAAACGATAATACCGAAATATACTCTCATTTTCAATATATATTGTAAATATACCGTAATTCTCGATTTTGATGTACCTAGTACTCAGATCGAAAAAAAAAGTTGCTAGCTAAATGTGCAATATATTTTGCTAGCAGCAGAGTGTGACCAGACGTGAAAACCGCATTTCGTACGGTTACACTTCTCAGGCATCTGTGTTGTTTTGTTTACCTCTTTGAAAATGTGTGCAAATGGAATAAAAGGTTAATAAAACAATGAATGCAAAATTGATCCATGAAGGAGATTGCTTTTAGTGGGACTGGCAGCTCTTCCATGATCGGAGGAGGAGGACAATCAACGAAAAAGCGCCGACAACTTTGATTAAGCCGATATCTGCAGGAAAGAAACCAGGACGGTCGTTTGTCTATACAGTATACTGCCGGCGTACAGCCGCTATAAAGTCACTTGTGCGCGCAAAATTTCCTATCGGCTCCATACGAATATCATCCCTGATTTTTCTAGCGGCCCCATTTTTTTTCGATCTGAGTACTATTCTTTAAGTTATTTGAAAAAACCTTAAAACATGCTGCCATCATAAAAAATCATTGTCAGTTCCTTGAAGTAAAATCGTGTCGAGTATTGTAATCATAAGTAATTTTTGATTTATAATATATTGTAACTTCATTCGTGGCGCATCTCTCAATAAAACATAATCTTTCACGCTTTGTAATACGCGATTCTTCGATTCTAAACCTAAAGTCAACCGATTATGCAGATAGGAATGTAATGTAGGAATGTAGGAATATAATAGCTACATACCTCCAGCTTATCTATTAGCCTACCAACATGTAAGCGCACTTTGTAGGGCAGTTTCTATTTCACACTTATATTTTCTCGACATCATTACAATTATTTTTGTGAGTAAAAGCCGGGCAAAATAATATTTATAAATATGCAAGGATATGCTTATGTCTATATTTTCACTATGATCTATAAAAGCCAATTTATAAAATATTGTTGAGTGAAATTTTAAGATTTTGTTTTGTAATCGGGAAAAATTAAAGTGCCATCCCTAGATTCGTTTGGGGCATGCACCGAATCTGTAGACCACCTGATGATCATACAACTGTCCAGGATTGAGGACGATCGACGGGAAGTCATCGTGATTCATGGCATCGGGATACTTTTGTGTCTCCAAGCAAAAGGAGCCATGCCGCACATAGTGAGCGCCGCCCTTGCCAATGTTGGGCACCCCGCCGCGGTCCTCGTCAGGCAGATTGTTGGCTGTGTAGAACTGTACTCCCGGCTGGTTGGTGTGCACCTCCATGTAGCGCCCGCTGCAGGGATGGACAACACGGGCCACCAGCTGGACACGATTGGGCGCCACGTCGACACAATAGTTATTATCGAAGCCGCTGATGGGACAATTTGAGAGCTGGGCAATTCGCTTGCCAAGGTTGACAAGGCTGGAAAAGTCGTACGGAGTGTTGCGGATGCGCATCAGCTTCCCAGTGGGGATCTGCTCGAGATCCGTGTCCACAATCTTCTGCGCCTTGATCATCAGCATGTGCTGCAGTAGAGTGTCTTTTCCGGTTCCATGGCCCGCCAGGTTGAAGTACGCGTGGTTGGTGATGTTGACACAGGTAGTGGCCTTGGCCCTTGCCTCGATCCTCATGCCAAAGCAGCCGGTTTCGTTCAGCGAAAAGTTGATGTTGACGGTCACCTCTCCGGGGTACCCTTCGTGGCCGTCCGGCGAGACGTGCTGAAAGGTAACGCCGTCCTTGTGTATGCCAACCACATCCCAGATGACGCTGTCGAAGCCCACAAAGCCACCGTGCAGCTGGTAGCGATCCCTGAAGTTACGGCTCACCTTCACTTCCTTGCCGCACAGCTTGAATCGGCCCCGGGCCACACGATTGGCTACCCTTCCAATGGTTCCTCCGAAGTAGCTCGGCTGGTTGCGGTAGTAGCCCGCCACGTCATCGTAGCCCAGACAGACATCCTCGAGCTTTCCGTCAAAGTCCGGCACCTTGATCCTCTGGATGATGGCACCCAGGGTGAGAACAGACACGCACATGCCCCGGTCTGTGCTCAGCGTAAAACGGCGCACCTGATCCGTCTTCTGGGTGATGGGGTTGACGGCGATGCCGAACATATCCTCGATGACGCGCACCATCCTGCCAGCTGCGTAGACTTACCAAAACTCAAAATGTTTTACCAAAATGGGGAAAAAGCAAAATTTTATATCAGCCTAGGTTGAGAGACTGAGAATTTGGAAATCAATGCAAAGGCTGAAAGATGCCCAAAAAGGTCAAGGCTAGCTTAGTGATGTTTTCGACAAGAGACTACAAGACACTGCGGCAGCTACATCAGTCATTCATGTACAACTTATCGTTGTAAGTTATACAACTTAGAGACCGTTTAAATGGGCGCAGACTGTAAAGACATTTATTCATAGATACACTTTAGCCAGTAGCCAATACTTTCGTCTTATTATCTGCAAAACCCAGATCTAAATAGAAATTATAAACAGCCACAACCACATGCCCCTTTAGGTTTGAAACAAATTTTATTAGTATACGGGGCACATCGAGCTTATTAGGAGAGGAATGAGGACGCCTAGCCCTAGCTGGGTCCTAGCATCTTTTCTGGGCGCACCCACTCGTCAAAGTCCTTTTCAGAGATTCCAGCATTGAGGGCCTCCTGCTTCAGTGTGGTCCCGTTGAGGTGTGCTGTCTTGGCTATCAGGGCCGACTTGTCGTAGCCAATATGCGGATTGAGGGCAGTGACCAGCATCAAAGACTCCTCCACTATCTTGGCCATCTTCTCCTTATTGGGTTTGATTCCCTGCACGCAGTTGACACAGAAGCTCGTGCAGCCATCGGCTAAGTAGTGGAAGGAACAACCTTATTGTGCTACAGCTCTGGCTGAGATGAGGGCAGTGACTTACTGAGCAGCTTGATGGATCGCAGAACATTGGAAGCAATCATCGGCTTGAACACATTTAGCTCAAAGTGGCCGTTGGCACCGCCTGTGGTGACGGCAAAATGGTTGCCCATAACCTGGGCACAGATCATAGTCATGGCCTCGCACTGGGTGGGATTCACCTTGCCCGGCATGATCGAGCTGCCCGGTTCGTTCTCGGGGAGCATCAACTCCCCCAGCCCGCATCGCGGACCCGATCCCAAGAAGCGAATGTCATTGGCGATTTTCATAAGACTGGTGGCCACAGTGTTGAGGGCGCCGTGCACCTCGACCATGGCATCTCGGGAGGCCAGGGCCTCGAACAAATTGGGAGCCACCACGAAGGGCAACGAGGTAAGTTTAGAGATCCGCTTGACGCAGTTCTCTGCGAATCCCTTGCGCGTGTTTAGCCCAGTGCCGACGGCAGTCCCGCCCAAGGCCAACTGATAGACGCGGGGCATTACTGCATCGAGGCGATGCAGGCCGTTGGTCAGTTGTTGGGTGTAGCCACTGAACTCCTGGCCCAGCGTAATGGGCACTGCGTCCTGGGTGTGGGTGCGGCCGATTTTGATGATGTTCTTCCACTCAATAGCCTTCTCGTTCAGGGAGTCGCGCAGCTTGGTCAGGGCGGGCTTCAGCTGGGTGACCAGGGCCGTGGCCACGGAAATGTGTATGGCCGACGGGAAGGTGTCATTGGAGCTCTGCGACTTGTTGACGTGGTCATTCGGATGCACTGGATCCTTGGTGCCCACAGTGCCCCCAAGAATTTCAATGGCTCTGTTGCCGATCACCTCGTTCGTATTCATATTCGTTTGGGTGCCAGAGCCCGTCTGCCAGATCGGCAGGGGAAAGTGTCCCTCGTCGTAGAGTTTACCCGAAATCACCTCATCTGCAGCGCTCGAGATGGCCGCGCTAATCTTCGAGTCCAGTCCGTACTCCTGGTTGACCTCTGCAGCGGCCTTTTTCAGTATCCCCATGGCCTGGACTAGTGGCTTCTGCACACTCGGAGGGAGAACATTTTGGAAGCGTTCGCAGATGATCAGTTCGATGCCCAACACTTACCGGCATGCGCTCCTCCGTTCCACCAATACGGAAATTTAACAAACAGCGCATGGTCTGTGCGCCGTAATAGCGATCCACAGGTACTTCCATGGCCCCCAGAGTGTCGCTCTCCTGGCGTGTCTTTTTACCCTCGTTGTCCATAACCTTTATCTCTCTCTCTTTCTGGTCAAAATAGATTACTACAATATAAAATAGGTTCACATGTACTATATATCACATGAAGCAAAGACTACTAACAGATCTTACAGAGAAACTTTCGCCAAATATAAAATCAAATTTATATGGCAGCCATTCGATAAAGTATCCGATTTAACTAACTCATTGAGTTATCTGAAAACATAGGTAAATGCCTGTGTTTGCTTAGCTGCAAGTTGGAGTTTCCAATTTCTAAACTACTTTTCGGTTTAAGGTAGAGTTAGCAGTTTGCAGACAGACAGATCTGTCTCCATCTGACCCCAAACTGAGAGGAAAACTGCAAGATGAGAAAACACTCGAACAGAGCCCATGAAATATTCCAGCTTTATTTGATTGCTACTCGGTTTCAAGCGTTGTTGCTACAGCAATTCCAGGACTTTTCCACCTTAAACCAGTACATGACCTCATGCACGTACTTCTCGCCGGGCTCGAGGAAGATCGATGGGAACTCGGGGTGGTTCATAGAGTCGGGAAACTTTTCGGTTTCCACGCAAAAGGAGCCATGTTTGACGTAGTGAGTGCAGTCCTTGCCAATCATGGGGACATCGCCGCTCTGCTCGTCGGGCAAATTGTTGGCAGTGTAGAACTGCATTCCCGGCTGGTTGGTCCACACCTCCATGACCCGACAACTGGTAGGGTGAACGAGCTTGGCGACCATGTTCATACTCGACTGCACACTGCCGCCATTGACCACAAAGCAGTTGTCGTAGCCATCGATCAGGCTCTCGCCGAACTGCATGAGGCGATCGCCCAGCAGGACGGGCAGCCGCAGGTCGAAGACCGTATCGTCGACGTTGATCAACTGACCAGTGGGTATCTGGGCATCATCCGTCTCCACAATCTTGCTGGCAGCTATCTCCACAGTATGCTCGGCAAGACCCTTGAAGCCGGCGCCGTGCCCGGCTAGGTTGTAGTATGCATGATTGGAGATATTCACAGCGGTGTGTCTGTCGGTGGTGGCCTCGAATCGCACGCCAACGCGATTCTCATTGTCCAGCCAGTACGATATGAGGCACGTCAGTGTGCCCGGGTAGCCCTCGTGGCCATGCGCCGAGACATGGCGAAAGACAATGCCGTCCTCCGACTTCTGCACCACCTCCCATATGACGCTGTCGAAGCCCACAAGGCCGCCATGCAGCTGGTACTTGTTCTGGAAGTTCTTGGTCACCTGGACTTTTTTCTCACCCACCACGTACTCGCCGTTTGCCACTCGGTTAGCCACCCGTCCCAGGGTCCCACCAATGTATGCCGCTTTGGTGGACACGTAGCTGGCAATGTCATCGAATCCCAAGCAGATGTCATCGACCTTGTCATAGGCATCTGGCATTCGCACACTCTGGATGATGGCACCCAGTTGAATCACCGAAATGGACATCCGATTCGAGTTGCTCAGCGTGTAGCGACGCACCATCTCGGGTGCCTTTGTGAAGGGATTCACGGCGAGGCCGAAGATTTCCTCCTCCAGTGTGATCGGCATTGTGTTGGCGGTTGTTCTTCGCAGCTGGAATATCTCACTGGGTTATTTTCCCTTTCACAAACAGTTGACATTTGCAGCCAGGTCGTCTCAGACACTCCGTTCGACACAGCGTTCCTAATGATTATGTCGTCGTTCTCGCCTCCAAAGTCGTTGAGGTCGCAAACACCACCCGCAAAGTCAAATAGGGCACCAGACACCGACAACAACGTCCGCGAACGACGCCAAGAAAAACTGATTGCGATTGTAGTGCCAGTGCTTTTTATTGCTGCCTTTTTCCGATGATGCCCCAACCGAATGGCTGTGTACTCGTATCTGTAGTTTGCACACATGCACATAAATCTATTTGCTAAGGGGCCTGGCTAGGTTAGTCCGCTCTAAGTTTACAAATGTAAATTTATATATGTATGAAGGAGCTGCTGGCCCACCTTACCAGTACCCTTCCCCATGTTAATAAATTAAACAATTTATGAAGAATGTAGAGAAAATTTGTATTAATTCCTAGATTGGCTGTTATGCATACAAACTACAATGTTACTCAAATATAGTATCACCTTAACGAGAAGGGACGTGTGAGACGCTTCTTACGCGTCACAACTTTTATACCCGGCACTCAGGACTACATCTAGATGTAGTCATCGCCAACCACTAGATATCGTTCACATTACACAACACAAAGTAAAAAGCCTACTAAATAAAATGCATCAAAACTATTGGATCAGTTAATCGTATTTTCCATTTTATGAGATATTTAAAACAGCATTAAAATTGGTACTCTTTCCCTGCACATTCTGTGAAATAATGACCGCTAGGTTTCACAGCATATTTTTCGAAAGTGGCGCCAGCGTCAAATCAATTTAATCTCCCTTTTTTTCAATTTCGATATTCACCTATTAAATGCATGTTCTTCCTCTTTCTCTATCGTATGTATGTTCTATAGCAACAAGCTTCTGTCAGTAGCTTAATGTTAAAAAGTCATCTACATCTACAACACTTCTCACACCAACACGCTCGCCGCCCTTCTCTAGACCACACAAAAAAAAAAAAACCAATATAAGCTGTGGGACGGGGTGGGTTAAAAGTCGGATGAGTCATCGCCAGGGGGTGGGCAGAGGCAGGGGCCGAGTGAAGCAGAAGCAGAGTGTGAATGAGAGAATGTAAAAAGAGCAACAAAAGCTGCGGGACAGGGTGGGTTTAGCCACAGCAAATTAATTTCTTCATTCAAATTTAAAGCACGTGGGGAACAACCTCTACGCCAGGTAAGTATTGGAGCAAAGCTGTAACAAGTTACATATTTCGACGTGGCGATTTCCCCCTTGTAAAGGCGGGTGGCCAAATAATTCCCCTCTACCCAAGGGTAGAGCGGTAACTTAAAACCTCAAAAAAAAAAAAAAAAAAAATTTCTTCATTGTGGCTATAATAATGATCCAATCCCAATTTGGTGATCTGATAGATATGGACATTTCCTACGGAATGGCCTTTTTAGTTTTCTTTTATCTTAAAAACTGTAGTTTTGGGATGTTTTCGCCCTTTTGCGGGGGCGGAAGGGGGCGTGGCTCATTTTTGAAATACACTGGTTTCAGTGTGAGCATACAGCAGTCCGGAGCTAAAATTTGGTGGCTTTAGCTCTTATAGTCTCTGAGAACTAGCCGACAAACAAGACGGACAGACGGACAGACAGACATGGCTCTATCGGACTAACGCTTCCTTCTGTGCGTTACATACAACTCTTTGAGTACCGGGTATAATAACAACATTTTACAAGATTTTTGGTAGCCCCTTGGACCCCACCGATTTCCACATTTGACGTCTGACGTCGAATAGAACATTTGTACATATTGCGGTGCAGCAATAAAAAACAAAACAAACATTTTAAACAATATTTTACCATTATGTTACAACTCGGCACGACCTCTATAAGTGGTGCTTAAGTTTTGAGCAACGGGCACGGGTCAAATACGGAAGTGGTTTTCGCAGCGACCGATTCAAACAAAGATTTCAACGAATGTAGATGCAATTTAATAGTGCAAATTTCTGATAAGTCTGGTCCATGGATGTCTCTATAAAGTGTCTATAATTTTACAAATATATGATTCCTAGTGAAATTACCATATGTTTCGATGCATAATATTTTGCATTAAAATTACCAAAAACATATGTATGTATTTAATAATAATTATCAATAATTTAAAGCAGGATAGTAAGTAATTGCAGTCTTTTTCTTCCCAATTTTCCATGCATGAACCATCAAGAGTTGCATACAAGCAAGCAAAATCGAAGTCTAAATGACTTCGAAGTAAATCTCCAGCGTTTCCTGAGTAGTAGCAACCCAGGCTAATTAACATGTTTGCTGCCGACAACGAAGTAATTATATAGAGCATATCACATATTATCATCGAAAACAACGAGTTGAATGTATAATTCATGAGGAGTCATTCGATTTATCCAAGCCCCGCCCAAATTCTCAGCCTCTCGAGCCATAGCCATCAAATGGGCACCCTTAGCTAACTTCACACTTCCATTGTAACGGCTTTGAATTACTATCCAGTCATTTTTTTTTTTTGAGGTTTTAAGTTACCGGCTCTACCCTTGGGTAGAGGGGAATTATTTGGCCACCCGCCTTTACAAGGGGGAAATCGCCACGTCGAAATATGTAACTTGTTACAGCTTTGCTCCAATACTTACCTGGCGTAGAGGTTGTTCCCCACGTGCTTCTATCCAGTCATTGCCATCAGTGCGTGGCCAGTGATTTCAATTACTTTAGAGGAGAGGAGTTTTGTAAGTTTGCGCCCTCTATGCGAGGGTGCATCCTAGACTTCTTTATCTTTTTATACCCGGTACTCGAAGAGTAAATAGGGTATATTGTATTTGTGCACAAAGTGCACTTTGCGACCCCGTAAAGTATATATGTCTGTCCGTCCGTCTTGTTGAGCGCCTGGATCTCAGAGACCATAAAAGCTAGAGATACCAAACTTCTGTATGCTCACACTGTTACAAGTGCATTTCAAATATAAGCCCCGCTCCCTCCCGCCCAAGCAAACGGGAAAAACCTTCCAAACCTTCAATTTTGAATATAAAAGAAAACTAAACATTCTTTCAATCATTCATTATTATAGCCTCAATGAAGCAATTCATTTGCAGTGGCTAAACCCACCCCGTCCCGCAGCTTATATTTGTTTTTTTCACATTCTCTCATTCACACTCTGCTTCTGCAATGTGCAGCCTCTGCCTCTGCCGCGACTCTGCCTCTGACGTGGATCTGTAGTGTGTGGCTCTAGGGGAGGGGGGCGACCGAAAATAGCGTGTTGGCGTGAGAAGTTAGGTAGATGTAGATGTGAGGTGTAGGAAAAATGTCAAATGTAAAATTCGAAAAAAAAAAAAAAATATACAGGTACACTGACTGAGGTTGCCTTCAGCTTACTTTCCCTTTCAGTTTTTAATTTTAGACTCCGCTGTACCGACTCTCCTATTAGTTACTTTTATTGTGGACTCGTCTTTAAACGCTTTCTGATTTTAATCAGAAATCAGATTTTTTTGCCATTGTGTGTGAATGGTATTCCACAATTTGATTGCTCATCTTTAGCTTGGATGTCTACAACGCGCAAGTCGAGAGCCTATAGCATGTCAGTAACTCGATTTCCAGTGATTTTCGTATCCATTTCGTTTTATATTTTTATCGATGCTTTCAGCGACATTAGCAAATCATCCTTGTCCCTGCACTTCTAATCAAAGAGATCGAATTTTCCTTATAAATCGATAGTTGTATTTGAGCTTCAGCTAATTTTCCCAGTTCCTTGATGGTTGAAGCAATTCTTTTGACTTTATCTTGAGAATGCCTTAGGGTTTTCAACAATATTTGCTGATCTCTGATTTTGAGTAGTAAAGAAATCTACAACACCGTATTCGACAAGACCGGAATGCAAAATTTTCCAAGCAGTCCATGTTTCAAATCATATTCTACAATAAATAATTAAGCCACTCCATGCTTTACCTTAAATTTACATTAGAATTTGATGTCTAGCTTAATTTAAAATGTAGCCACTCCTATTAAGTACTTTTCCCCTGCATTATTTACAGACTGGATTGGGTTAATAGCCGTCAGCCGTCAGAGTAAAAATTTCCATAACTTTAGTGATATACGAATATTTGTATGTACATTTTTGAACAGACTGCGCTTTGAGCGCCTGGTTCCTAGTACTTGTTTATGTTGAATAAACGCACGCCATGGAACTGTGGAAGCTTAGGCAGCGTGACGACAACCAGGGATACAAAGTTGGCAATAAAGTGTTCGGTACTGTTCCGGGTGTAGAGACAGGTGAGCAGGAAACTGAAAGCAGAAATGCCTGATTAAATATAGCAAATTGTATTCCATAAGGGATGGGTGCACGTACAGAACAATTGGAACGACTGTTAAGAACTTTCGGGTGGTCGTCATTTGAATGCCGTCGTCTATCTGCTCCCAGTGAGTCCAGTGGCGGCTCGGGTCGTTCTCGATGCTCAGCCAAGGTGCTCCCTTAATGATGTGCAAGAAGTACAAGTGGGCCTAGGAAAACATTGAGCGCTCAGTGAAGAACCAAAGTCGGAGAGATATTGTCTTACCGCATTGTGAATCAGGTTGGTAGCTGTCCAGGCCCACGAAATACTGACAAAGGGCAGAGATAAGAGTATCAAGTGAATAGACAATAAGCCAAGGAAGTACGCCAGCCAAAAGCCACGTGCACTCAACCAGGAGCTGTTGGGGTTCGGCTCCCCGTGGCCGCCGGCAATGCTCGTCATTGCATTTGACTGTGAATAGTGATTTATTAAATTATTTTAAAACGTAAACAAGTTGCTTTGGTGGCTAATCGATAGTCGATATGTTCCAGCAACCCTGCTGCACCCAACACACATTTTGTGCGCAATGTCCATCACTTGAAAACAAATGATTGTTCCCATATAACAACTTCCCAAGACGATATGACTTTTTTGCGGTATTTTTAACTTAAGTTTAACTTTAACGAGAAGGGACGCGTGAGACGCCTCACAAACTGTTATACCCGGCTCAGTAATACATCTGCACCTTAACGGTTATTTGTCAAATTTAAAATTTTTTTCTTTATCTGTCTTCTACATCTACAACACTTCTCACGCCAACACTCACCGTTAGCTCGACCTCCCTTCCAAATACCCACATTTACGGTATATATAGAATATAATAAGGTATATAATGGTATATTTCTGAGGGTCAGTAAGTTCACTAATAAAAACGCCGTCACGCCCGCACACAAAAAAAAACGAGAAGGGACGTGTGAGACGCTTCTTACGCGTCACAACTTTTATACCCGGCACTCAGGACTACATCTGCACCTTAGCGGTGTTTTGTCAAATTTTAAATTTTTTCTTCATCTGTCATCTACATCTATTCATTAACGCCCGTTAACGTCAGCGTTAGCAGAGCCCGCACACAAAAAAAAACAAATGTAAGCTGCGGGACGGGGTGGGTTAAAAGTCGGTAGTGGCAAAGGTAGAGGGACGACAAAGGCAGGGGTCGAGTGAAGCAGAAGCAGAGTGTGAATGAGAGAATGTGAAGAGAAGAACAGCAAAAGCTGCGGGACAGGGTGGGTTTAGCCACAGCAAATTAATTTCTTCATTGTGGCTATAATAATGATCCAATCCCAATTTGGTGATCTGATAGATATGGCCATTTCCTACGGAATGGCCTTTTTAGTTTTCTTTTATCTTCAAAACTGTAGATTTGGGAGGTTTTCGCCTTTTTGCGGGGGCGGAAGGGGGCGTGGCTCATTTTTTAAATACACTGGTTTCAGTGTGAGCATACAGCAGTCCGGAGCTAAAATTTGGTGGCCCTAGCTCTTATAGTCTCTGAGAACTAGCCGACAAACAAGACGGACAGACGGACAGACAGACATGGCTCTATCGACTCGGCTATTGATGCTGATCAAGAATATATATACTTTATGGGGTCGGAAACGCTTCCTTCTGTGCGTTACATACAACCGTTATTCGCACAAATACAATATACCCTATTTACTCTTTGAGTACCGGGTATAAAAAAAAGTTTGGATATGTCGAGTAGTGCAATATACGGCCTATTCCACTTGGTATATTTTTATATTTTTCGAACATTTAAGCAGAACTATTGGCTATTGTTATAATAGCTTCAAGTGTTTGGCTTTGTAGAATTGAAGAAATCTTTGCTTTTGTTTTTTAGCATTAACAGATAAGTATTCTAAATACATGTACATTTAAGAACTTAATAAACTATATATATATGTATATACAATAAACAATATCGGGGAAAGTACCAATATCCATACATTTACGTGAGATAGCCACTTGTGGCTGACGCAATGTGGAACTACTATTCCATGAGTGTTCACATCATCACGATAAGACAGTCTTCTATATAAACCAGAACAGAAACGGGTCTGCATTAAGTTCGAAATATTGACTTGAAGTGAAAGCTAGTTCGACGACTATGAGTGCCGGTGCGATATATACATCCGAGAAGCGCGGAAGCGACGATTCTGGAGACGGTAGCCAGAGCAAGCCCTTCAAAACGGTTCTCCATGCAATGCGGCTGACGGGCTCTGAGCCGTACGAAACCATATATGTGGACAGCACGGAGCCGTCCAAAGTTTTTGAGCCCGCTGCCAAGTCTCAGCTGAAAAAGGTCCAGAAAGTGCTGCAACGCGATGGCCTGAAGAACGTCGAAAAGGAGCTCCGCGAGGCAGAGGACTCGGAGAAGCGCCAACAGAATTTGGAGGAGGCGCGCAAAATTAGGATTAAAGAGAATGCCAGCTTACCATTGGCCAGACAAATAAAGATCGCTAAAGGAACGGATGCCCGTGGAGCACGCGTCAAAATCTATGGCTGGGTGCACCGACTGCGGAGGCAGGGCAAGGCGCTGATCTTCCTCACCCTAAGAGATGGCACTGGATTCCTGCAATGTGTACTTACTGATTCGCTGTGCCAGACTTACGACGCCCTGGTTTTGAGCACCGAGAGTTCTGTGGTGCTCTATGGCGTACTCTACAAGGTGCCTGCGGGGAAGATCGCACCCGGTGACCATGAGCTACGCGTGGACTACTGGGAGCTGATTGGTCTGGCTCCCGCAGGTGGGGCCGATGCCATTCTCAACGAGGAAGCTCTGCCCGACGTGCAGCTGGACAACAGGCACATAATGATTCGGGGCGAAAACACCTCCAAGGTGCTCAAGATGCGCTCTATCGTGATGCAGGCCTTTCGCGACCATTTCTTTGAGCGAGGCTACAACGAGGTAACGCCCCCAACCCTGGTTCAGACACAGGTAGAGGGCGGCTCCACTCTCTTCAAAATGCAGTTCTTCGGCGAGGAGGCCTTTCTCACCCAGAGCTCGCAGCTGTACTTGGAGACTTGCCTGCCCGCTCTGGGCGATGTCTTCACCATTGCACAGAGCTATCGGGCAGAGCAGAGTCGCACACGCCGCCACCTGGCGGAGTACACACACGTGGAGGCAGAGTGTCCATTCATAAGCTACGACGATCTGTTGGATCGCCTCGAGGACTTGGTCTGCGACGTTGTGGATCGTGTGCTGAAGTCGCCATTTGGCCACCTGGTGATGGAGCTGAACCCTGACTTCAAGGCACCGAAGAAGCCGTTCCGTCGCATGGACTACGCGGCCGCCATCGATTGGCTGAAGAATAACAACATTACCAAGGATGATGGCACCTTCTACGAGTTTGGCGAGGACATACCCGAGGCTCCCGAGCGCAAGATGACCGACACCATCAACGAGCCCATTTTACTCTGCCGCTTCCCCGTGGCCATCAAATCGTTTTACATGTCCCGCTGTCCAGAGGACCAGCGGCTGACTGAGAGTGTGGATGTTCTGCTGCCCAACGTTGGCGAGATTATCGGAGGCTCGATGAGGATTTGGGACAGCGAAGAATTGTTGAAGGGCTATGAGCGTGAGGGTATCGATCCCACACCCTACTACTGGTACACCGATCAAAGGGTCTATGGAACAATGCCTCATGGTGGTTATGGTCTTGGCCTGGAGCGCTTCCTTTGCTGGTTGCTTAACCGATATCACATTCGTGAGGTTTGTCTTTATCCACGCTTCCTCGGCAGATGCAGGCCCTAACTGCATTTCAATGAACAAATATATTTCAACATATACATATGTACTTATAGCACATGTATCCAGGAAAAATAAAGAAAACTTTTCATTATAATTTAAGCCCGATTACAAGTTTGCGGCATTAAGGCTTTTTAAGACTCAAATCTTTTACATACCCATGAAAAAGAGAAAAAAAAGAAGTAAACAACATTATAGAAAATTGAATCGTTGATCGGCTAAAAATTAAATGTTATGTCTCTACCCTTCGGTAGAGGGGGATTATTTGGCCGCCCGCCTTTACAAGGTGGAAATCGCCACGTCGACATATGTAACTTGTTAAAGTTTTACTCCAATTTCGTCGATGAACTTTTTGATTTTTGATTAATGTTTGGTACGAGCGAATTTGTTCTTTTTCGAAGAATTGATAAATATTATTATATTAAGTGGGACCGCGGAATTATCGATCAAATATACGAAATATACCCTTGCATTTTCAAAATATACTGTAAATATACCGTGAATCTTAAATTGTATTCCTCGATTTTTATGTTCTATTTGATATTACTAGCTAGTTAGGAGTGTCCGCGCTAAGACTATAATTGTATACAATTTTCCAATCAATTCTCCACAAGGGTGGGTAGTTTTCACGACTTTCATTTCTTGGGTTGTTTACAAACTAAGTTTAAAACTGAAAAGGTCAACGAATAAAAATATTATAAATCGTTACGTGAGTGGGAACGTCATTTGGCAATTTGTTGCTTATCAACAGGTAGGTAGGGATAGTAAAAACGGGCATATATTTCCAAATATTAATATTAAAATGTAATTTTCAAAACTTCTCTCAAACAAACCAATATTGAGAAACTCGATTTTCATTGGTATATTTACGGTATATATAGAACATAATGAGGTATATAATGGTATATTTCTGAGGGTCAGTGAGTTCACTGATAAAAACGCCGTCACACCGATGGCCATTTTGTTGTTTTGTGTGGAAAAATTTTCGGCATGGTTTAAATTTTGCGAATATATTCAGAGCTTAGGTGGCAAAAACGGTGTTTCACATGATAGTATCCAAGCAAACATTTGAATTGCTATAGCAAGCAGAAAGCAGACATTAACAAGATGAGTGGAGCAAATGCAAAATCATCGGCGGGGTTGGGAGGTAAGTGGCAAAAATACGTCGTTGAAATTAAAAAAATGATGAATGTAATTGAAAATATTACATAGGTGGCTTTGGTAGTCATATACCCAGTATTGAGGAAAAGAATAGGCAAATCCAGCAGGAGACCATGATGGAGAAACTGAGAGCAAAGTACCGCAACAAACCGAAAACGTATGAGGAGATCAAGAAGTCTGTGAGAATGTATTTTATTGAGAAGCACTATCCACTGGACCCGCTGTGCAAGGCAACGCTGCAGTCGGCTTTGGACAAGCTGCAGCACTATATCAAGGTAACCTCGAGGCATGGCCTTGTGGAGCGACTGGAGAGCCTGTCGCGGCAATTGGGTCTCAAGTTCATGGAAGATCAGCAGCTCCTGTTTATTTCCACGGACATGTTCTATGTGGAAATTTTGCTGGACGCTAGCGGTAATCTGTCGGACGTCAAGGTGCATCACGAGTGCAAAATAGAGCAACAATCGAACGAATTGGTAAAGTGCCTGAAGTCAGGAGACTTTGCCGACTTCACCGTCCAGCTAGAGGGTCTTTCTTCAATTTACCAACTCAATGCCGAGCCAAAGGTGAAGAAGAAGGCGTTTGTGGCCCTACAGGCCATGGAAACAGACATATACAGTCTCTACAGTCATCAGATGCAAAATCGCACGGGGGACAGCTACGAGATCATGAACAGCTCTGCCGTGGGCCTGGTTCTGCAGCGTCGTGGCGGCCATCCCATGAAGCTGACCTACTTCTGCCCCCCCATCCACCTGACGGATGGAGACTCCAAGGTGGCAAGCAGCGAGTTAAGCATTGATCAGGTGATGCACAGCAGCCACGGACTGAGTGCCACCGTCAACCTGGAAGGCTCCTCGGCCAACAAGCTTCAGATTATGCCCATTTTAAGCTTTAGTCGCGATCCGCAAACGGGCCTGGAGATGCCCACGTATGCACAGCTCAATCAGAACAACTGCATGCTGATGCCGGCCACATATGTACTGCGTCTGAACAAGCCCATGCCCGTGTGCTACGAGACCCTCAAGAGTCTAGGTCTGCCGGGCGTGGAGGGCATGACGGTCGCGGCCTCATCGCCAGTCGCCACTGTGCTCAATTTGATTGTGCAAACCGCCTCTAAGCAGGCGATAAAGAACACCCAGCGGGGCCTCTATGTCAATCTGCCCAAGGAGACGCACTGCTATTTCTTTACGGACAATCGTAAGCTGCAAGGTGCACTGATATCCTCCCTGCCCTTCACAGAGCCCGCCCAAGTGCCCAAGATAATGGCGTTTCTGAAGAAGCAGGCCCTTTTCTACACACTTCTAGCTAGCTGTGTGCGAGAACAACAGAAGCAATACAATGGTAAGTTATCTTCTTTTTCTTCTATCATGCTATGTCTCAGACGCAAATATTTTCCTTTGTGTAGACATGGATAGCACTGTGATACTAGAGGTGACGGCCGTCTCCTTCAACCAGATCACTGTGGAGCTGCAGCACCCCTATGAGGAGTCGCTGGCCACGGTAGATTTTCTGCTGGAGGATGGGCAGGCCACATGCAGCACCTATTGCCTGAATAACGAGTACGAGCTGCTCTCTCAAAAGCTAACTCGTACTGTGCGGAAGGTCCTTTCCATTCCGATGGTCATCTACAAGCTGCTTAAGTGCTGGGATGAGGAGCATCAGTGCAAGTTGCACGGTGTGATTGGTACTGGAGCGGGCGCTGGTGCGGGATCTGGATCGGGAGCTGGAACAGGAAATGGTGGCGCTGGCGGTGGAGGACTGGGGCTTTCTCATGCCCATCATTTTAACCAATTTGCCATGGAAACCGGACCCTCGGTTGATGGAAGCCTACCCAGTGGGGGCTTCACCAACATCAACAACCTAAAAATGGAAGCCAAGTCGCGCTCTCTGGCAGATGCTTTTGCGGCCTCCACATCGGCAGCGGCAGCCATTGCCGGCCTAATAAATCTAAAGCGTGAAACGGATCCTCAATCTGCCGTCGGTTCTGTGACTTCGGCGAACTCCACTGGCAGTTCAGCCTCCCTTTTGGCGGCGGCGAAGGCGAGCGATCATGAAATTGCCGACAAGTATAAAAACATTTGGAAGGATAAAACGCCGAATCTGAAGCACTGCGTCAGCATAACTCCCATTCCTGGAGACGGTAAGACAGGTGGTGTAGGAGGAGCCGGAGGAAGCAACGTTGGCGGAGGCGTTCCAACAGTGGAGGTTCAGCGCACAGGTGGCATAGAGATAATACCATTAAATGCACAGAGCCAGACCAGTGGATCGCGGGACGGGGGAAGTGCGACCTCCTCAACGGCACCCACTACCATAACCATAACTCCGATTACTGGTAAGGATCCAGCCAAGGAGTCGTCCAAAAAGAACTGCTCAGCGCCTGCCGGGGTCAGTGTTGCCACGAAGCGTCCGCACGAAAGCAGCGCCAGCGCTTCATCTTCGACAGCCGGCAGCGGAGGCAGCAGCTCGTCCACATCCTCCACCGGCAGCAGCAGCTCCTCCTCCACTGACACGCAGAAGGAGAAGAAGCGCAAGAAGAAACGGGATGATTCTCCCATGGGACCCCCGGAGAAGATATACTCCCGCCAGAACTCGCCAGCGGCTGGTGGAGATGCTTCTGCGCCCGGTGGAGTGGTAAGGAAGTTTTCCTCTCCCTCATCCTCGCCCAAAGCCGGTGGATCCGGACAGGGCCTAATGGCTGGTGTGCCCCCGGCACGTCCTAGCCCAAAGCATTCGCCCGTCTACAGCAGTCCCAAGCACAACACCGCCTCGAACAGTCCCAAATCGCCTTTTGGAACGCACTCTCCTAAGCACGGCTCCTCGGGAAAGCCAAGCATGTCCACTTTGAAGAGTGCGGCCACTGCGGGGACTAGCCTTAGTCCCAAAGGTGATAAATCGGCATCGTCCGTCTGCGTTTCTCCCTCAGCATCTGTAGGATCATCCACAGTAACTGGCGGCAATTCCAGCCTGGTGCGTTCATTTGCAAGCGTTGGAGCACCGCCACCACCACCACCAGTTCCTCCCCTGACCAGCGCAAGCAGCAGTAGCAGCAGTCAACAAAGCGGCAGCTCTGGCATTAAAAAGGACAAATCATCCTCTGCGGGTACCTCGTCGTCGTCGGTATCTTCTTCTGGCCCCTCCGTTGGTAGTGGCGGTGTCGGAAGTGTATCTTCGGCCAGTGTGGTGGCTGCCGCCGGAGTAGCTGCCGCTGTGCCGGCTCTGAAAACCTCCCAACAGCAGCAACAACAACAACAACAACAACAACAACAACAACAGCAGCAGCAGCAGCAACTGAAATCATCTGTTGCGAGCCTATCTCATCTGGCTGCTGGAGGCAGCATGGGCAGCTATGCGGGAGCTGGCGGAGCAGCAGTGGCGGCAGCAGCTGTTGCAGCGGCGGCAACGGTGGGAGCAGGAGCAGGAGCGGTTACAGGTGCTTCGGCCCTGGAACTGAGTGCTCTGCGGAAGGGCCTGGCGGGAGGCGCGGTAAGTCCGTTTTCATTATAAGAGCTCCTCCACACCCTCCCCCATCATCTACACCGGCTCCGGCTCCGCCTTCAATCCTAACTCGTAATTGGATCTTTAGCACTTGTCCTAATCAAAAGCTGACTAAATTCTTAAAATGTTCTTTAAATTAATGCAAACCTGTATCTTTATTTGTTATGATTGAGAAAAGATTTGTTATCGCTTTAGTTCTGCTGTAGTTGAAATAATTATAATTATTATTTAGTTGTTTGTGTTTGTTTTTCTTTGCTTAATCTTTGTAAATATACATACATATATACATAAAATATTATACTTTTAGTCGTCACATCTTGCATCCGTTTTAGTTTCGACTTAATCCTAAAATGTAGTACGGTTTTGGGGCTCTAACCAGCGTCAAGATCCCTCCAGCAACCCTCTAACCTCCCCTTTCCTGCACGTACGTAGATATTTTTACGAATGTGTTGAATTCTTTGTATGCCTTGTCCCGCGATTGCATGATTCTTCCACTAAAACATATAATCCTCGCCAGATTATCTTTATAGCAATTACTAGTTTTTGTGTTTAGATTGGTTTCCGATCTGGTGGCTACGTTTCAAGGACAATAATTACATTTAAAACCTCTGCCTGCACATGTGCCCTTTTCTGTTTGCATGACCTGAACTCAGTAGAAAATTGGGCTTGAAGAGACTTTCCTTCCGATTGGAAATGCGTTTCCTTCAAAGCCCATGGCTGTGGTTAAAAGCTTATTACATTTTTAAGCGAATTACTAACGGGGTCTGCTTTTCTTCCATCTCTTCTCTCCACTTTCTTCCCAAATACAAATACTCTTTCACATTTATTATCTTATATGTTTGCTTCCTCGTTTTTGATTTTTATAATTTTGTGTTTCTCCACCATGACACGCACGCACCTCCACACCCCATGCTTACTTTGTCAGGTTAGTTTGATGACGTCGACGGCAGCTTTAGCAACAGCAATCCCAGCAACAGCAGTAGCAGTGGTAACGGGAATGGGAGTGGGAGTGGCAGCAGCGTCAGCGGGAGTGGGAGCAGCGGCATCAGCGGGAGCAGCAGCAGCACCACCACCAGCAACGTTTCTACAGCAACAGCTGCAGCCGGGAATAGCGCCACCTAGTAGCTGCTTGGCCACTAGCGGGTCCAGCAGCAGCAGCGACGGAGGAGGAAGCAACATCACAAGTGGAACGTCGTCGGAATATATGGTGAAACCGAGCAGCCAGGAAGGCCTCAAGCTGACCATCAACAAGACGGGCATCAGTAAGAGCTCCAGTTCCGTCGCAAGCTCCTCAAGTGGAATGGGAAAAACGAAGGGCAGCAGTAGTGGCTCGAGTGGCGGCCCAGCAGCCTCGTCTAGTTCCTCGAGCTACGCCAAAAAGCAGCACACGGGCCTCAAGCCCGGAGTGAACAGTGGACCTGCCTCCAAGAAAGCCACCGCGTCAGCAGGCGGGTCCTCCTCCAGCAAGCATCTTTTTCAGAAGGCCAACTCGTCGGGCAACTTAAGCAACAAGCTCAGCGGATCTGCCAGTGGCGGCGGTGTACTGCTGACAAAAAGCAACAGTACCAATTCCTTCCCAGAGCACAACGCGCCCAGGCGTCGACCCAGTATGGGAGGATTAGCCAGCAGCGGCGGTTTGGCTCAGCGCAAGGGTGTCTCATCAGCAACTGGGGCTGGCTCTTCGGGAGCCGTGTCACCAGCAGCCCTCACAGGCTCCATGTCCCAGCCACCGCCTCGCTTCGATCATCACACCGACATGATGACCATTCTACAATACGCCTCACCCACTATGGCAGCCAGCATGGAGGGCTTCATCAAGGGACTGCACAACAAGTTTCAAATACCCAAGTTGTCACAGCGAGGAAGCGGTGGCAGTGGACGGAGCACGC
Source organism: Drosophila guanche (assembly GCF_900245975.1). NCBI lineage: Eukaryota > Metazoa > Arthropoda > Insecta > Diptera > Drosophilidae > Drosophila > Drosophila guanche. The sequence goes on along the minus strand of NW_022995744.1, from coordinate 1,826,612 downwards.
CCAGCAGCACTGAGCAGACTTCGACAACATCTGCAGTTTCCTCGTCAGTTGCCAGTTCCAGTGGACTGTCAGATCCGGACGCGAAGCCTACAGCACCGCCTCCTCCATCGGGCAGCGATCTGCTTCTGAACCTAAGCACCACGGCGCCAATGAACACTGAAGATGGCATCGATGAGGAGCTTCTGGCCAGCCTGGCTGGCGAATAACACCTTGCGATGTTCCTATTGCTCTATGCCGCTATGCGATTGACATTTAAAGCTAAACTAACTAATGGATAACTTAAGTGGAATCCTTTGGTGACTGGGCTCAACAATTAAGCTACAGCAATCATCGTACTCGTATTTATGATTACACAAGATGCTCTCATTATATTTATATTATTCCGCACACCATATATTTATAGCATTGTACTCGTATCTCACGATCTGCATCTGCATTTCTTAAAATAGTTGGAGCTGTTTAACTAAGTTTAAATTCAGTTTCCTCCGAAAGGTTTATTTCGGATTTCCTTATTCTTAACATACGACACCACAAATTTGGTACAAAATCTCTGAGATTATCACGTGCTTTTTGTAAAACTAGGCAAGTCGAGTAAAAACATAAGTTATGTATTAGGATAAAATTCAATAGCGATGAAATATTTGTGTGGACTGATCGCTCTAAATATTATGTGAAATAAAATACAAATATAAATATTAATAATCAGTTGGAGACATAAACGAGAAGGGACGTGTGAGACGCTTCTTACGCGTCACAACTTTTATACCCGGCACTCAGTACTTCATCTGAACCTTAGCGGTTATTTGTCAAATTTTACATTTTTCTTCATCTGTCATCTACATCAACAACACTACTCTCACCAACACGCTCCTTTAGCTCGCAGCCCTTCTCTAGACCCACACACTGCAGACTCGCGGCAGAGGCAGCGCCCGCACACAAAAAAAAAAACAAATATAAGCTGCGGGACGGGGTGGGTTAAAAGTCGGCAAAGGCAAAGGCAGAGGGACGGCAGAGGCAGAGGCCGAATGAAGCAGAAGAAGAGTATGAATGAGAGAATGTGAAAAGAACAACAAAAGCTGCGGGACAGGGTGGGTTTAGCCACTGCAAATTAATTTCTTCATTGTGGCTATAAAAATGATCCAATCGGATCCCATGGTTGGTGATCTGATAGATATGGCCATTCCCTACAGAATGGCGTTTTTAGTTTTCTTTTATCTTCATTATCTTCTTCAAATTGTAGATTTGGGAGGTTTTCTCCCTTTTGCGGGGGCGGAAGGGGGCGTGGCTCATTTTTGAAATACACTGGTTTCAGTGTGAGCATACAGCAGTCCGGAGCCAAAATTTGGTGGCTCTAGCTCTTATAGTCTCTGAGAACTAGCCGACAAAAAAGACGGACGGACAGACAAACATGGCTCCATCGCCTCGGCTATTGATGCTGATCAAGAGTATATATATTTTATGGGGTCGGAAACGTTTCCTTCTGTGCGTTACATACAACCGTTATTCACACAAATAAAATATACCGTATTTACTCTTCGACTACCGGGTATAAAAATACAAGTATGTGTATTTATTGGTAAGCACAGACTGAGTTTCCATGACGGTAATCTCTGCCGATTAAACTAAGCGACGAAATTGGAATGAATGTAAATAAGTTCATCTTGTATGTTGGGAAACGAAAAAAGGTTGTACTAGTACTCTTTTTCAGTTGCATAACAGTTTATTATAACAGATCTGTTCGGAGCAGCAGCATTAACATAATTATTAAGATCAGCTCGCCTTGCTTATATTTATACTCTCTTATAATAATATGTTATTGTCCCGCTCATCGCTCCCTCTTACAGTGCATAGAAGCGCACGCATATGTATGCACCCTCCGTACTGCTTATATTTCAGTGCCTTGACCTTTTCTTGCGCAGTCCAATTAATTCTTTATTTTCTATGTCCAACTCGAACCCGCTATTTTTTATAAACGAGATCTAAATCATTGTACATTGTAACACACCGAATAATAAACGAAAATAATAACAACTAAATACGGAGAATAATTATCGTAAAAGTGCAGTCAGAGTTGCCGAAAAAGCTCGACAGCTTCCAACAAGATCAATAGCAACAAAGACATTCGATTATGTATGTTATTAATGAATATCCTTCCTTCCTTCATGCCACCCAAGTGCGTCGAGCTGCCAATTTTTAATTGTCTCTACACGTCAGAGAACGTAAAGTAGACAATCAAAATATACTGCTACGCTACGCCTTCAGATAAACGATGCGGTTTACCATCATGTCGAAGGCAGCTAGACGGAAACACATTCATTGGGGAGCTTGGCAGCATTGGAAGCATGTGTTCGTGGTATCCTGCTCTTCCGTAGAGCTCCGGTCGTACACACATCTAACTTGATTTCGGTGGAAGCGTAACGGTTACCGTTAGCGTTTCGCTTTTATTTCCGGTCCCTGGTAGCGGAAGACAATTCAGAAATTTAATAACTGCCAGCAGAAGCCGCTTCACTTGAAATTCAATTATTACTCGCTTGCACAGGGGCTCCGCAGAGGATAGACACTAGTACATCAGTACATATACACATGTGTGTAAATACTCGTACATACGAATCTGTCCTTTACTCCTTGTTATTCTATGTACCATATCCAATCTGAGAATCTGGAGTCGAATCGAGCGGTCTTGGGAGGAAATAGTTATAATTTTTGTTATTTGAAGCAACCGAAATTATGGCTGGACAGATTCTACAGATTTTGATTCCGATCAGTTAGTATATTAATTATTTGCTTCTTGATTTAACGAGGTATCGATGGCATCGATTTCATGTGGACTTTATTGATTTAGCTCAATTGGATTGACATTCGGGCTCTTGAGCTTCCTGAATGGGGAAAACACAGAGCCACATTAACAATTTAATGAACCCCCATGAAGTCGCTTGCTACTTGATTGTGCCTGTGGCTTGCCTCATGTCTTGCTCTGATTGGATCCAGTTAATGTTTTATCTCTTGTTCCAAGTTGCAGCTGTAACGATTTCGCATAAGAACGCGCTCTGCCACTACCACTGCCACAGGTACAAGGCTGAGACTCTTGCCATTATTGCATGAACAAAAGCAAACCCCATTTACATAGAATAGCTTGAGGTTATCGGATCCATCTCCTTCCTCTAGCCACAAAAGAGCGCCTGCAGCACTTTTAATATGCAAAGCTGGAAACATCCGGATGGAACATCGCCCACCCACTCCTCCCACAACCGAGTATGTACTGCCAACTTTGATTTTAGGATAAACAGGGCTAGACGAGAGAAAACCCCAACATTTTTATGCACAACACTTTTGCTCATTCACTTGGTGCCTGCCTGCAGCTCGGCATCCAAGCTGCACCTCTTCTAACTCCTCCAGTTAACTTGAATGTTGACTCGGCTAACGTTGGCCTAGGGGCGGCTTACAAAACAGATCATAAAAGGTCGGGCGACAAAGTTAAAGCTGATTATGCGAGTATATTTAAATTACACCGTCAAATGCAAGTGTTGGATAAGCAATGGGCTTGGCTAACAAAGATGAGATGAAACTAGTTTCCAAGAGACTGTGAACCAGTTTTGCCTCTATGCTCCTTAACCTACTTAAATAAATATCTTTCCAAAGCACCACAGGTCTTGCCCTAAGCCTTCGTAAACCTCTGAGAAATACATAAACTTACTTGCCCTATCGGACCAAAGCTGCAGGTAAGCGACATTTCCATCCGCATCGCCATTAGCAGATGCGACAAATGCGTTTGGAATGCAATTCAATATTCCTTTCCCCCCCCTCCAAGTCCATGGCTTTGGGTCGGGTGCTCTCACTTCTGTTATTTTTGGATTGTTGGCCTTAATTTACCAAAAACGTTTTTCCAGCAATTTACTGCAGGTCGCTGCGACATTTCACTTGGCATGGCTTAATTTCCAATTGACACTGGGATATTGGCGGTGGATTAGTTTCGCAAATCGATTCCCGTCGAACAGCTGGAGGCGGAACAACCTAGAGCTGCCACAGCCAGGCCATTAGCAAATATATTAAAATCTGTTTGCTCTGAGCTTGAGTAAAATTACGATTACAGGGGTAGTTGAAATGCGAACGGGAACAATAAATGCTTCTAAAAGGTATGCTTAGGTAAGGAAAATCACTTAAAGGAATTAGTACAAGAATCTATTTAATATATAAGAACTGTTGATCAGAACATATATCAGAACATTCACGAGAACATATATGTACATAGATGCATGCACTCAATTATCAACATGATTTGCCAGAGAGGGAATCATGTCCTTTCAAAAACTAAATGTTAAAAGTTTCACAGGAGAAAGGACAAACCACGTGCCAGGGGCTTTAATGAAAATTGTTTGTTTGCTTGGCCTTTTCGGGCAGGTGAAAAGTAATTGAACTTGTTGCCAAACTTTGTCCATCGGCCGACCTACAGCTGTTGTCTCAAATAATCTGCCTTCCACACTGGCTGTCTTGGCTGTTGGCACACGCTACGTTTGCGCTTTGATGGATGATATGATTTGTTTTATTGCCTCGTCCTTCCTACCGTACACCACTCCAGCGTCGCCGCAGACCACCAGTCTAGTTTTCAACATTTTTGAGAAAACTTTTTTGGAGCAAGTTTTCGTTTTTGTCGACTCTATCCTGTCTTCCTTCCTACTGGCATTATATTTTGAGTAGCTGGTGGTTTGGTCTGTTTGTCCAGTTGGCCGAAAATTATTTGAACTCGACTTCCCGCCCCACTGGAATCCCGTCGATTAATCTTTGAGACCTGTGTGTCTGTATGCAAGTGTGTGCTTGGGATTTGTCTTTGTGTTGGGCTGCTCTGTTTGTTTGCAGTTGGAAAATAAGTGAATGTACATACATACATATGTATATATGTTTTTATCTGCGAGCACCTTACAAGTTTTTATAGTTTGCTTTGATAATGTGTCGGGAAACTATTTTGTTGGTCGTGCTGTTGGCTTGCTTTTCGATTTTGATTTTCGCCTCTGGCTATGTTTTATGCGTGTGGGCGTGGCAGGTCTGTGGTTTGCAAGAGCTGAGTAATCTGGGGATCGACTGACCTTTCAAAGCGGTGTGGAGTCGACAGAAAGGGTTTCGGGGGTGGAAAATTTGAATAAACTGTAGCCGCCAGACACACCAAAGCTCGCAAATGTATGTCGTTCGCCACATCTGGCAATTTAGTGAATTCCAATGCCACACAAGCACCTTCTTCTGTGACTTTGCTTGACTATCACGTAGAGAGTAAGGAGTAAGTGATTAGGGCTTTCATCGCCTGTATTTGTTTGCAGATGTGCCAAGTTTAAGGGCCCAAAGCGCGGTTGCGTTGTGGGGTTGCGTATTGTAATCCAAACTCGCCCACAAACAGAGAACTTGCCTTGCCTGACTAGCCGTCCTGGTCCTTGCCAAACATGCTGCTGGCAGGCAAGCGTGTAACTGCAATTTCCGATTGGTGCAACCGGAATTTCGTGGGGGCCGTGTGGGATCGGAACGACTCACTGACTGGTTCACTAACAGACAGGTGGGGTGGACTAAAGGACTACAAAAATCTAGCGAGCAAATTCTCTTTAATAAGTACATATCTACGTTTATTTTAAACGAAATCTAGACTTTTTCGATGTTTGTGACAGCTGCAATTCGGGTTGTTTCATGTTTTTTAAACATTTCAATTGGTAGGAAATGGGAGAAACCACTTTTTAATCGAAATATAATGCAATTTATTCAACATCTCATCAAATATGAAGTCTGCTTTTAATCTTTGGTGTGATTTTCATAAGAAAGAGCTCAATGAACCTAGTGAGTGATTTATCTGATGTTCCCCTCACAGCTATCTACATATGTATGTATGCACATTGTACATGCATATTTTGAGCTCGTAATTACCCCTTAGCCCTTGGCAAGTGCAGCGTTATTGCAGCGCTCGGACCCCACCCATTCGATGGCCATTTCACTTTATTGCTTTCGGTATATTGATGCTTCATATGGCTGCTGCCGCTGCAGGCCCTTGCCAGTTCATTTTATTGGCATATTTTTTATGGACCGTTGACTTCTGATTCTCCTTCTAGCTGTTCCTCTGTTCTGCTGGGTATCGTTTATATAATTTGATCTGCGTTTATGGGATGGCATCATTTCATTTGTTTTATCAGAAACATCGGATTTTCTTTTGAATCTGGTTTACGCCCGAAGAGGGTCCTACTCGTAATAGCCGTAATGGTGTCCGACATCAAGTTAGCAAACTTCAATTGCATTAAGTCTGTCCCTAAATTGAGTAAATTCCTATATTTGCACACACGAACAAAAAGGATAAGCCCGCATATGCGGCAACACCTCCTCAAAGCCTATGCATTTCTCTCCCTCATCTTTGACCTAATGTGGCTTGCTTTGTGGCTTCAAATTTGTTATGTCCTGTGCGGTTCCTGTGAGTTCCTTAAAGGTAATATTGTTGGGTATGCTTTAATCCAAGACCTGGACAGAACAAGCAGACTTTTTAATTAAATGAGTTCTCAATTACTCCACATAAAATGTGTTCGTGGGTTATTCTTTGGATGCCAATAGATGGGGGAGAACAAGCAATTATAAAAATATAAAAAGCCCAAGCCACTTAGACAGGAGTAATTTGTCTTGCAATTAACTTTGGGGAAAGAAGCATCTGGGGGTGGCCTGCACTTTAAAACTCAAATTTAGAGGCAGGTCGGAGGGAAACAGGTCACATAGAGATGAGCAGGTTAGCGAGTCACGCACGCAGAGCAATTCCTTAAAATCAGACTTGACTTGCACCAAGTGCCGATTGCACCTACGCATTTATGTGTTAAAGCTATCCTTAATGAGTCATCTGCTCATCCCTATCCCACTCCAACACATGTATGTACAATGAACACCTTTTGTTGTTCACATTGCTTGCGCTTGAAACGTCGTCGCGACATCGTTTGAAACTTGAGCGGCGATAAGCAGAGCAAAGGTTAGGGGCAGGACAAGTTAAGAGCAAACAGAAGAAAACAGAACAAAGCCCACAAGAACGGCGCTAACAACAGGACCAGCTGGGGAGAAGTAAAAAGCTATGTATGAGACACACATTCAATGAATTGCAAAGGCACAGCACTTGTGCACAATAAAAAGTAGAGAGCAAGTCATACGAGTCGTCGGCATCGTAACATGGCGCTCGCTCCTCGCGCTCCCTCACCCCCTTCACGTATTTCACGTACCAACCCTGGAAGCCCTGGAGGGTTGCCTGACAATGGCGAATGGCGGACCACGGCTAATGCTTCCGTTTCCTGTGAGCCAGCGGCAGCATCAGAAGATGAAGCCATCGTCTGCTAGTGTCCCTTTATTGCCAGCATCCTGCAGTTTGCCATTCACATCCGCTTGTTCGGTCCAATTGCAATCACATTACAAGCCACATTTAATTTAATTTCTTGCGGAAATATAAAAGAAATAAAAATCAAAAGCAAATACGCTAGTGTTACCATCATAGTCTGCTGACCCCCGCATGTCCGGAACGTTTGGTCATCTTTCTGGCTACATTTTGGTTTGTTAATAGGGCGAAAGTGAAAAGAAGTCGAAAGATTTTTTGACTCCAGGATAGCAGTGCTAACGCGAATTTTACTCACTCATTGATGGAAGCCTGCTCTGGGCTCCGAGTGATTCTCACTGGCGCATGCGTTTACTTTGACTCTAAATCGCCCACACCAAATATGTTTGAAGGTAACTTCATCGAAAATGAGGTAAACCTGTTGCACGCTACGCTATTTTCATCAAAACTAAGATTTATCTTAAATTTAAACAGATGGATTTTACTATAGAAAAAATGCAACTAGTTTGTGATTCTCTTTAAAGAATTAGCTCCTAATTGTTCCCTTTGGCCTTCGTTCCTGGACAGCTGGAAAAGATTTTATTTGATCAGCTCCATCTTGCCAAGGGCCATCAACTGTACCAAACGGACATTTTATTCTTTGCATCTTTCCATCGCTGCTTTTTTATGGATATCTTTTTCACGAGTGGCAAGCCGCTTCAGGCACTCTGAACTTGTTGCTTTGATCAGCGTTCTGGTTACTCGTAAGGAGAATTTTTTCGCATTGCCCTTTACGTATTTCCCCTTTTTACTTCTTAGTGTTTACAACAACAAAGTGCCAGTCCCTGCTTTTTCAGCCTCTTGTTTGATTAATTCAATAATTCAATGCAGCAAATTACATGCGGAATATCATTAAATCCTAACGGAATGCTTCCATAATGATGTTGGGTTAGTTCACTATTTAGTGGGGTTTCTGAATGCTTTCTGATTAATTATTTTCGAACCAAGCCCGTCTGCCCATCTTTCAGGTGTTTAGATATACTGAACATAAAAATATCTACAAATATAGAATTTTATAAATTTTGTTATTTTCTCTGGAAGAATTTGTTCATGCCTGTTTGGCATAATTGCTGTTATGAATCTGCACGCTCACCAGATTAAAAATGGCCAACGGCAAACACATCAGCCTCTCCTCTTACAGCATACTCCGTTGTCTGTTGCTGTTTTTATAATGAAGTGGAAAACTGGCAGCCATAGTAAAAAGGACAATGGAAACGTTTAATTTGTGTTGCATTAACATGCGGAGCCCTCTCAATGTCATTCGCAGAGTGGTTCTGGTCACCAATAGGTTCAATTATGTTTGCAGTCTGCCTGCACGTGCTCGCGGCCGGCCATTACAGAGGGATTGGTGGATTAAAGTGGGTTTGCTATGTTATAGTACCCTGGCCCACCTGACCGGATCCGAGTGCAATCTGAATTGCGTCTTATTTCAGTGTTACAGTTATGCACATAACAACGGCGTACAATGTTAATTAATTCTTGATTATTTCATGCTGGAAGAAGGGCTTGAAGCGGTTGTTAATTTTTTAACTATACCCTACAATTACATGTGTAATTGATTATATTCTGATTTGGAATTCCGAAACTGACAGAACTGGAATATAGGGAAAACTACATGGAGCTGGATTAATATATGGAGGTTAAAAGTTGTTGAAGCCAAACATACATATTTACATTAAGGTGATTCATACAATAGCAAGTAGCAACATTTTAAAAAACTACTAAATTACTACTAAACCTTAGAACCGCATTTGTAGCGTGCAGGTGTGGGATAGATGTATTTTTACCCAAACTAGTACAAAGAGATTTCGTGTGCACCTCTAGCTATGCTCTAGCTAAGCTCGCCGGATTGTCGGGGTTCGTTCTACTCTCTCCTATATTATGTACTGACACACACTCGCATAATGTTTTAGGTGCACATTTAAAAAGAATCAAAAATCAAAAGCAGAACAAAAGAAACTGGACTGAATGTATGGAAAGTGGATTAATTATTTGTTGTTGAGAAAGAGGGGGATGATGATATCAACTACTCTATTCAAGTCACGGGAAACTCAGGTGTCGTCGAGAATCCCTCTTCTCTACCCTCCCAACCTATGCTATACTGGTAAATCGAACCGTATAGACCCTAGAACAATCAGGCAGTTTTCATCCTACCACTTCGACCTTGCTTGTCTGAGGACGGACGTTAGAATTTAGAACATATTAAATCTGCGTTTCAAAACAAAGGCTTCTATATATATTCCATGACTTCCAATTATTATAATTCAATAATTTCCAAATTCTCTTAACCTACAGAGGAATTCATATTACGGCGATCTAGCCCACTTAAAATGTATACCTATTTTAGCTTATAAGAATTTAAGAATTCTATAATTTATATATGAATATAGTGGCGGTTGCGCGTATAAAGACTAAGAATCATAGGTAGGTAATAGAATAAAGGGAGGCGAGATGTATTAACCCATTGCGGTTATGATTATAAGGGTTCAAACATACAATTGGTAACTCGTTGGTTACGTTTATGCTCTGTGCATGTACGGTTTTAAGATTACAAACTCACAGCGTTTCTGTTTTGGTGTTTTAATAACACTTACTCCTTTCGTGATCGTTGAGCTCAAGGATGACGTAGGTGTCTGTTTCTGGGGAAAAATATAAGTTATTAGCTTTATATGCACACGAGCGTACGTGCAGGTACGACTTAGTTATCTCAATTAATAGTTTTAAGGTCTCATACCCACTCTCTTCTACAAACACTCATGATTCCCGATGCTTGAATATGCATATACGTAACTGCCAGAGAATTGGCCTTAATGGCCAATATGGCATATTGAACTTAGTCCCAGAAAATGTGCAAATTAACACAGCATACTTCCGGACATCTGTCCTGCTGCTGGCGGTGGCTCCTCTGTAGTCAGATCCGTCAAAATCACGCCCAATGTTCTAACTCTGGACACTGGGCTAAAATGTGGAACATCCGGCTTGATGTCGATCTGCCGCTTACATAAGCACTAAAGTGCGCGACAAACTGGTGTCTCAGTGGAGTTGGTGAAAGGTTCCGAGGCGCCGCCTTACGCGCTGAGCTTCCTAAGGGTTGCTACGCCTCACTAATGTTGACCCAAGTCAGAGGTTTTCGGGGCTCGGCGTTTCGGAGCAGAAGAGAGGGGAATCGAATTCTACCCCTTGTAGATTGGGGGATCACTTCGGTGATACGCCTCTCGTGGAGCACCCCGTATATGCACTTATGCGCACTTAGGCTGCTAAGAAATATAGGGCTCCTGACCTCTGTCCTATACACTTAATTCGCATAAATTATACTGGTCACGTTCCTAGCTCACGGCAGGCATACCTTGGTTGATTATTGTTTTCACTAGGCACTAGCACAGATCAACACAGATTCCTTTGAATTTATGGCTTGCAAGAACACTTCGCCACTAGGGATTATGTAAGTTTTGTGTAGGTTATAACTACATATATAAGACTTGCCACAATCACGTCTGGTTTTGTCGATCGACTCTTTGCTAATAACTCTAGCAAAACTCATCCCAGTGAAGCTAGGCTGGACCGAACATAAAGATCGAAGATCTGATCTTTTGCTGCATTGAGTGGAATTTCGGTCAAACGTCAAGGGCAAATTTTATGCTCTCTCCTTACTCTCTTTTTTAAGATAAGCGCTTGCATGTGATAACACTGCAGCGACTCTCTTTCGTAAGCTCGGCGTAAAGCTTGCGCTTACAATCCACTTTCGGAGTTCTCTTTCGGAATGCACTTTTAAGCTCTACTGAACATGCAATTATGTTTATCAGTGATGCTCTATGCTATCTCCCTACTTTCGGCCTCTACACATTCCACCATTCGTTGAAATTTGCACAGGTTTGATTAATCAGCCATGCCGCAGGACAATGACAACGTGCGTTTCCTTCCTTTTCGCTTTCGTTGTCCGCATGAGACGCTGTTTAACTTTTGTCCGACGCCTGGCAGAGTCACTGGGAATTGAAACGAGGACCCAGATGGCCATCAGAACTTCCTTCTTTTGTCCTTCCCCCTGCATTTATCTTTGTTTCCATTGATGGCACTCTACGACTCGCTATTTGCTGCCATTTGTTGTTGCTGATGTTGTTTGTCACATGCGTGGTGCACACATACATAAGCCACGTAAACAAAAACGCACACACCTCAGATAATGGTGCTGTCAGAACCGCATTGAAGAACATCAATCATACGCACTGTTGAGCGCTACTACATCTGGTCTCATCTTGGCAGTGACGTGACTTGAATCGGTCCTTCAACTTCAGTCCTCTTGCTACGGGCACCTTTGACATCTACCCACTGAAAGGGAAGGTGTATACATATGTGAGTGAAAGCCTTTAACTAAAATGAATTAGATATTTTCATGGAGACCGTATGATCTCTGGATGTAATTAGGTCAATATTAGGAAAGAATATTTGATGTACTCTTCAAGCCTTTTCCGGGGTCTCCAGTTTCTCCACATTCAAACTGTTTACCCAGCAGGTGCAGGAGCTTCCCACTTTTATCACAATTCATCAAATTAATAAGTCGACGTAAGCTGATAGCCATAACCTCGCGTGGGTGTCTGGGTTGGGCTGGGCTGGGCCCGTCCAGAGCTGTCTGTCTACATGTCTGCTCCATGTCCTGTTTAAGCGAATTGAGTCGACATTTCTAATAATAACTGTGCGCACTTTCTAATTGCTTGCTGAAATGGCAGCCAGCGACAAGGCAAATATCCACATTATCGCAATTCGGACACGCAAACAATGTTTCTGGCTCGGTGACCCGTGGTCAAAGGGAGGCCCCGCAGCTGCAGTGGCACAGCCACAAAGCAAACAAATTAGCTTGGTAATTATCAACATGATTAAGACCATAAGGGTATGAGTGAAGAAAGTAATGGGTTAAGTAGTCGTCTGTTTAATATGAAGCTTTTACCTTAAAAGGAGCTTAAAAACGGTCTCCATATGAGTAAACCCATTTCACGATGCTTCACAATGATAAGATCTCACATATTTACATACATATACAGATACAAAATTGTTCAACAAATGTATTATACCCATAATTGTAAAAAACTGCAATCCAAGGCAATGGACAGATGTGGATGACCAATGTAGAAGAGAGGAAAAATTTAAAATGTAAAATTAGAAGAAAAAAACATAAGGTTACTTACATATGAATGTACATACATATGAACTTGTGTTTCACACTAAGGTTACACACACACATATGTATGTACATACCCAGTCGTGCCACGACTGTCAAGATGTGTACTTGAAATTTGTAAATTAAATTTTTTTTTAATGGAAAATCGGGAAAATTCCTTGAGCTGCATGACTTTGACTGATCGGAACTGGCCAACACCGGAAGAAGACCTATTCATGCGTATGAAGAAGTTGCACACTGTCATCCAGGATGCAAACCTTGCAGCCGCAGCGGGCAGTAGCGACATCCGGGAGATCGCAGTGGACGTAGTCCTGTGCTCGAAATGCTCGCAGAGCACTCAGTGCGCGAACAAGGAGCAGCAGACAACGACCGTCTGGATGAGGGAGGCAGCATCGCAAACCGAGCTGCAGCGAAGGCTAAGCCAACCTGTCGAGTCGCTTGGCCCGGTAGGGGAGCAGGCTCCAACACTTATGCGCCCAGCGCATCTCAAAGGGGCACCCAAGAAGCAACAGAAGACGACCCGGATAAAGTCACACGAGGAGAATGCGACACACAATGTCCCCAGCCAACAGGAGAGCCTCGAAAACCCGGATATCGGGTGGAGGGTAGTGACTAAGAAGGTGAGGACAGCGAGCCGCGCACGCCCAGATGCAGTCGTAGTGCATGCGGGAGGCAAGACGTACGGCGAGGTGCTGGCCATGGTGACCAGGAGGGAGGACAACCAGCTGTCGGACCTGGGAAGGTGTGTTTCCAGGGTACGCCGCACCATCAACGGCAAATCTTTTGCTGGAGGTGCCAAAAGACAGCTCAGAGAGTGCGGAGGCCATGAAGGTGAGCATCGCACCCGTACTTGGTGACGCAGCGGTAGTACGTGCGCTGACAGAGGACATGAAGGTGGTCGTCTTGGAGATCCGCTATCTCGACTCCCTCGCGACAGAGCGTGAGATCTGCACCACCATTGCGAGCCAGTTCTGGATCGAGGGACGAGTCAGGGTGCGAAGTCTGCGTCGCAGCTACGCGAAGTCCCAAACGGCGGTGTTCAGCTTGCCCTTTTCTCTGGGCAAAGTAGTCTGCAGGATCCGCGAATGAGGAGGACTCCCAAGGTGCTACAGATGCCTGGAACCTGGGCTCATCGCAGTCAGGAGCGACTGCTGCATCAAAAGCGGCGTGCAGGTTCACAAAGCTGCCGACTGCATAAAGGAGCCATCATGCTTAATTTGCTCGGCAGCGGGCGAGAAGGAGTCCAGGCACCAGGCAGGCAGCAAAAGCTGCCCAGCCGCGTTCAGCGGTGTAGGTCAACGCAACAAGATATGCGGCTCCAGCTCAACCTGAACCACAGCAGGGCCGCGCAGGACCTCCTGCAACAGACGGTGCGTGAACGGGGATCAGAGGTGGCAATCCTCAGCGAGCCCTACAGGGTTCTCAGCAGCAGCGATTGGGCCACTGGTTTCGTTGGTTCGTCCGAGGCAAAGTAGGCGGTAAGTAGCTCTACAGCTGCTACCTGGCGCCCAGCCTCAGCAGAATCATGGACGAGCTGATCGCAGACTTACTCGGCCGAAGCGACGTCGTAGTCGGGGGCGACTTCAATGCCTGGTCCCATGAGTGGGAATCCTCCCGAACCAACGCTAGAGGACGCACGGTGCTGGAGGCCTTCGCCACCTTGGACATGGTGCTGCTCAACGAAGGATCGCAGTCTGCTGCGAGGCATACAAAAGCGCGCGAAAGGAGTTGAAGAACGCCATTAGAGACAGCAAAAGAGAATGCTTTCCCAAGCTGTGCGACGCCGCCGAGGAGGACCCCTGGGCAGGCGCCTACAAAATTGTGGTCAAGAACATCAACGCCAGAAGCAAAGCCAAAACGGACCCAGTGGTGTTGAAGGGGATCGTTAGGACCCTGTTCCCACAAGGGCGGCCAATAACAATATCCCCGAGCCAGAACACAGCCTGGACGACATCTGCGAGATCACAGAAGAAGAGGTGCTGCAGGCAGGCAGAGACCTGAACCCTAAGAAAGCACTGGGGCCGGACGCGATTCCTAACAACGCAACGAAGCTGGCATTAGCGCTGATCCCGAGCTAGGTCACGGTTCTGTTCAACAGATACCTCCACGAGAGTACGTTCCCAGCGGGGTGGAAGAGGCAACGGCTCCTTTTTCTGTCCAAGCCGGGAAAGCCGCCAGGAGAGACGTCCTCCTACAGGCCCATCTGCCTCCTGGATACGATAGGAAAGGTTTTTGAGAAGGTTATCGCCAAGAGGCTGAGTGCAGACATCGAAGCAGCAGGCGGTCTCTCCCCGGTGCAATACACGATACACTCGAAGTGGTCGCTCTCGAGAATACTTCTGAACACCAGAGGCCCGAAGCATGCAACGAGGGAGCTCCTGACGAGTGTAGTGACGTCGCAGATCCTGTATGCCGCGCCCGCGTGGGCGAAAGCCGCGCAAGTGAAGACCTACATGCGAGGCGTTGTGGCGACATACAGGCTGTGTGCCCTCAGGATTGCGTGCTCGTTCCGGACTGTGTCGAACGAAGCAGTGCTGGTCATCGCCGGACAAGTCCCACTCAGGGAGCTGGTAAGGGAGAGACAAGAGACCCACACCGCTGTGCAGGGCGGAAGCGAGGCGACAAGAGCCGAGCTGAAGGCCACCGCGAGGAACAGCATCAGAAGATGGCAGACCCAGACCTAAAGGGCGCTGGACTTATTCCCTCATACCGAAGCTGCAAGCCACTTACCTTAGTGGTCATGGCTGCTTTAACAGCCTCAAGCGCTTCGGTCACGCGACGGAGGACTGGTGCCCAGAGTGCGCCACCGGTTTGACCACGAGCGTCAGCGCCTGGAGGCAGTAGTAGGCGCCAGGATCTCCTCCGAGACCTTGGTGCCGATTATGTTGGCCGAGCCAAGGGCATGGGAAGCGGCAGCAGCCGTAAGCAGGCGACGGAGTAGGAGCCGTCGAGCGTGCGAAGCAATGCCTTGCGGCAGTACTGCGCGCGTTGGGCGTCCACTCCCAAATACGGCCGGTACTCAAAATTGTACAAAATATAAAGGAAGAAAAGACTAGATTGAAGGAATAAACGAATGAATACAGATACAAATATGAATGTTAATACATATGTATTTGAATGTATTTAGTGAATGAGTGCCGGGTATACAAGTTTTAACCCGTGCGAAGCGTCTCACGTTCCTACTCGTTTCTTTATTTTTGCTCGCACACTCTGCCTCGAAAAGTTTGTAGAAAAAATTATAAGGTTCCATATGTATGTGTCACCATACATACATACAAATATACTGAGTGAGTAACGGGTGTAAAAGTTGTGACGCGTACGAAGCGTCTCACGTTTTTCCTCGTTATTTTTGGTCTTGCTCTTTGTCTTGCTTTACACAGATTCCCTTTCACTCTCTTAGCTCGTCCTCCAACTGTATTTAGAAATCTCAGGATTCCAGTCTGTAAATCTGACTCCTCTGATTTATCAGATCATGTGCCAATAGTAGGGAACGCGCTTGACAGACGCGTATAATATCCCGTCATTTGATTACTCAATAGGAGTCTGGTCGCATCAGCGAGGAATAGAGCAATAAAAGGGAAGAGAAGGAGTGTCACCACTTCCGGCTGTCTTGTTACGCATCCTTGTTCGCCTCGCATCTGGACTACTAATTGTGTAATTTATGCGTGTCTGTCGCTACGCTTCCGCCACCCAAATGAAGGGAATGGAAGGCCCTCGCATCTTAGAATTAGGGCCAGTGTTGTGTTTTCCCCCCTCTCACAAAGACCATTTAAGCCTGGCGGCGGGTCTATGCAGAAAGCCGACGAGATTTTCGCCAGTCAGCTGGATCTTATATAAACAGAGTATGTGCTCTGGCTCAGCCCCAGCTCCAGTCCCTTGCCCTTGACAACCAACTCTCTCGGTTTGTGTCGAAGCAAATTCCTAAAACGTGACAAGAAATGCAAATGGATTTCACGGCGTCTACCTTGATTGAAAAAAAGGCAAAAAGAAGAGGCTCGGCAAGTGTAGGAGGAGTAAAGGAAGAGTTAGGGGCCTGCTAAATTAATTTGACATTTCTTGTGGCGGGTTTCCGGTGACGCCTTCCACACTTGCCCACCAGCTATCTGGCCCTGCCCCCTGCTGGATTTCCAGCCGTGATTTATGCTAAAAGAGTTCAGGACCAGCATATCTGATACATGATGCCGTGTGACGGCTAATTCACACTCCTTAAGGGATGAGCCATGGGTTTCGTATTATATTCCTTTCCCTCAGTTAAAACCAGTCTTACTCGTAGTTTAATTATTTCATTTTCATTTCTCGCTTGAATTAATCGAAAAAATTGCATTTATATGTACATATGTATGTACATATGTATGAACATACATATAAAAAGTTGAATTCGAGCTTTAATTTATTTTTCTCATTTTGATAGCATAATTTAATAGCCAGCTGATAACATTGTAATGAAGTGATTAAGGCCATCGCCTTTTTCAGTAATTGCTTATGGTACCGGTATATATGTTTTTATACCCGGTACTCGAAGAGTAAATAGGGTATATTGTATTTGTGCACAAAGTATGTAACATATAGAAGGAAACGTTTCCGACCCCATAAAGTATATATATTCTTGATCAGCATCAAAAGCCGAGTCGATTGAGCCATGTCTGTCTGTCCGTCCGTCTGCCCGTCCTGATGAGCGCCTATTACTTAGAGACTATAAGAGCTAGAGCCACCAAATGTTGCATCCAGACTTCTGTATGCTCACACTGTCACAATTGTATTTAACCCGCCCCCGCAAAAGGGCGAAAACCTCCCAAATCTACAATTTTGAGGATAAAAGAATAGTAACGAGAAGGGACGTGTGAGACGCTTCTTACGCGTCACATCTGTTATACCCGGCATTCAGTACTACATCTGGAGCTTAGTGGTGTTTTGTCAAATTTAACATTTTGTGGCCGCACACAGCAGAAGCAGAGTGTGAATGAGAGAGTGTGAAAAAAATAAATATAAGCTGTGGGACGGGATGGGTTTAGCCACTGTAACAGAGTGAGCATACAGAAGTCTGGATGCAAAATTTGGTGGCTCTAGCTCTTATAGTCTCTGAGTACTAGGCACTCAACTAGACGGATGGACAGACGCACAGACGGACGGACAGACAGAATATATTTACTTTATGGGGTCGGAAACATACATCCGATTGGATCATTATTATAGCCAGAATGACGAAGTTAATTTGCGGTGGCTAAACCCACCCCGTCCCGCAGCTTATATTTCTTTTTTTCACATTCTCTCATTCACACTCTGCTTCTGCTCTGTGCGGCCACAAAATGTTAAATTTGACAAAACACCACTAAGGTGCAAAAGTAGTACTAAGTGCCGGGTATAAATGTTGTGACGCTTAAGAAGCGTCTCACACGTCCCTTCTCGTTTCTTATAAAACCTATAATTTATAAATATGTGGTGTGCTGATATGGTTAAGTATTGAAATAAAGGACAGCAAAAACCTTAAAATTGAACGACCAAATAAATTATATCTAACATTTATACACTCCCAATCAGACGAATAGAATTTTTCGAAATGAAAAAAGTTTCTACAAATCCAGCTGCGAAGTGGAACAAATTTATTTTTCCATTATTCAAGACTATTTTCCTTATTTAAAAAGTAAAGAGTTTGACTTCTAAGTTAAAAGGTTTTTTTTATGAATTATGTTGTGTAAATACCCCAAAAATAATGCCCATTTAAACGATCACTCGAATAGACTCAAATATTAGTTTTAGGCAAAATCTTTGAAAAGCTTTATAATAAATATATTTATTTTATGTTTGGAGCTTAACTAATAATGTTTGTGGAAAACTTTTTAGGAATTGCTTGGTAATTTCCTTCAGAACATTAGTATTAACGAGATTTCAAAGGATTCAATTAAAGCTCGCTGCAGGCCTGTTTGATGCAATTATGTAATGGTTTAACTTTATGAAATTGTTGACAGGACTCATATCCTTTACGGAAAAGCTATCCCCATGCATATCCACTTCCAAATTAGGTGAAAATTTGAGTCTTTCATCCACTTCTTTTTCAATTTACCATTATATTTCGTGCGAATATCCTGGTGAATCTAGCCGATCTATGTGACCAAAAATTTTATTAGCATTGTGTTAATAATGAAATTAGACAAAAGTTATTATCTTCCTGAAACTCGCAAGGATACTTGCTTTATTGTCGCTCAACCGAATTTTTGTATCCGTTTTTTTTTTTTTATAAAAAAAGTTTTAATTTGAAAAGAATAGATAGATTTAATTATTCTTTCATGATCTAAGAAGGGAAGATCATTTTTTGACTCAGTACAATATTCCTGAGGGGATCATAATGGTGTTGGGTACCAATTTATGACGCACTTGACACCCAATTTGTTACGTCGAAGATGAGAGAATCAGTAGAAAAGCTACTCTAAAAGTCCTTTTGATGAGATTCTGCAACATTTTTGTCACATTTTGTATTTAAAATTTAAAATTTTGTATTTAAAACGAGAAGGGACGTGTGAGACGCTTCTTAAGCGTCACAACTTTTATACCCGGCACTCAGGACTACATCTAGATGTAGAAGACATCGCCAACCACTAGATATCGTTCACATTACAGAACACGTAATAAAAGCCTACTTAATAAAATGCATCAAACAAATTGGATCAGTTAATATTTTCCAATTTATGAGATATTTAAAACAGCAATAAAATTGGTACCTTCTTGGACCTATAGGTTTCACAGCAAATTTTTCGAAAGTGGCGCCATCTATGAAAATTTCAAAAGCTTCGGGACAGGGTGGGTTTAGCCACTGCAAATTAATTTCGTCATTCTGGGTATAATAATGATCCGATCGGATCCCAATTTGGGGATCTGATAGGTGCGGCCATTTGCTACGGAATTGACTGTAGATTTGGGAGGTTTTCGCCCTTTTGCGGGGGCGGAAGGGGGCGTGGCTCATTTTTGAAATACACTGGTTTCAGTGTGAGCATACAGCAGTCCGGAGCTCAAATTTGGTGGCTCTAGCTCTTATAGTCTCTGAGAACTAGCCGACAAACAAGACGGACAGACGGACAGACTGACATGGCTCTATCGACTCGGTTTTTGATGCTGATCAAGAGTATATATACTTTATGGGGTCGGAAACGCTTCCTTCTGTGCGTTACATACAACCGTTATTCGCACAAATACAATATACCCTATTTACTCTTTGAGTACCGGGTATAAAAATAAATATGTAAAAAATATATGAAAATATGTAAAATTGGAAGAAAAAAACCGCTACGGTACAGTTGTAGTACTGAGTGCCGCGTATAAAAGTTGTGACGCGTAAGAAGCGCCTCACACGTGTCTTCTCGTTTGTTTTTGGACCCGTTCATTATTTCCATATTCGGGGGAAAAGGATAACCGAACCACGGCAAAGGGAGTCCGTCAACAAAGACAATGCATGCCATTACAATGGCTAGCTACGCTTTGGGTATGTTGGTGGCCCTAGTTGAGCTTTCCGCCTCGTTATGCATTCGAGGGACAAACCCAACAAATGACAGGAGGAAATGCCAGGGACTTGCTTATTTTTTGCTTTATGGTTCGAAACGAAAAAGCCAAGTCGTCTGGACTAAGCCATTATTCTGTTTTCAAAAGAAAATGTTATTATTCAATTGCTTTTCGTTCGTCGTAAAACTTAAATTCTAGCAAACGAGCAAGAGGGAAATGGAGATTTCCACTCCTCTCGATAAATTGGCCAATTTTTGCATCGGTAAAAATGTCGGTAATGTCCAGACCTGTTCTTATTATGTTGATGCATCAGCTTTTTTTTCCTAGTTTCCCTTTTTACCCTTACTCTTTTCTTCGCTTTCGTTGAATGTTTAATAAAGTTGTCGACGCATTTTTATTGAAAGTTTGACCATCAGGGCTGGGTCGAGAAGATTTTCTTCTGCTTATGGATACATTTGAAGGTTTTTTCCAGGAGAATCGGACGAGATCTTTCTCAGAAATTTTATTTTTAATTCTCCATCCGCCTAAATATCAGTGTAACGATAACCTTTAATCATTATCTTTTAAAGGGTGTTTGAACACCCCACCTCGGCCCTTTGGAATTAATAATTTAAATAAAAACCAGAAGAGCCTCTTCTCGAGCTTGCCAGCAAGAACTATCGAAATGGAAAATGGTATTTTACAATGGGACTTTATGACTACTTAACAATATGTGTACATACATACATATCTGACTTCAAAGTCGTGATTTTAGAAGTAATTTCAAGAAGTAAGGATATGTATAGAGACAAGATTTAAACGGCGTTCTGCTGCGAACAAAATTGCATTATTATACTGGTCAAAAGCTTAAAACACAATTAAAGAAGCATCTCACATCTGACTTCTTAAAGAATACACATAAATGTATATATATGTATGTATATATATATATATATATATATATATATATATAGTTATATATATATATATATATTAGTGCGGGCTTATGTTTATTGTTTATAAGTAAAGGTTGTAAGTAATAAAATAAAGTTTGAATGGTATAAGAATTTTAATCGAACAAAACCTTTTACGTTGGAGGCTGGATTGATATTCTCTTGGTGCCCTCTCTCCGGTCAGCTCTTCGCTTCGTCTATATTCAGTCTCCTTCGTTTTCTATTTGCGTTCTGCTCTCTTGTTTGGAATTGCTCGCTTAGGTGTTTTGTCTAGGGATCGCAATTGGCGAAACCCAGCCCACATATATCTTTGGATATCGAGTGAAATGTATTTAGCGTATGTATTTTTTTGTCGAATAAAAATTCAATGGAACGTAAGGTTAACCGAAGTAAGGGTGGGTATTTTCTTTCTTAAAAATGATGTAACCTATTTCTCTGTGGCATGCTAATGTCATTCAGCAGTTTTTGTTGTTTTGCTGGCATCCTGCATGCTGTGGTTTTTATCAAAATGGGCGTGGCAACTTGGAAGTTAAGGGATTTTTAATACGAGTCATTTGTTAGGCAGATACTGCCCCACGCCAGGACAAATGGCAGACACGAATGACGGGTTTTATTCGCTGTTTTTCGTCCCTTTGTTTTTTCCTTTATTCTAGTTGTTGTTGCTGGTGTAAGTGATATGTCTGCTTTGTTATTCATTGGGAAGTAACTCTTTTGTCTCCTGGGGGACCCGTGCTGACAAATTGCTTTCATCAGGTGATGGGCTCATCTTCTTCTCCTGTGACCTGGTGAGGGCTGCCCACTTGGCTAATGAATGTTTCGTGTGCGAGGTTTGGTTTCTAATTAAGGTGACAGGATGTGTGGGCTGCTGGCCCATATCCATTGAGGTTAAATTTCACGCTTGTCCGATGAACAATGATAAATGGAATCGACTAGTTGACGCGGGGCAGGGGTGAACACTAATCTAAACTATTGCCTCATGTACTTCTGATTCAAAATGTTGCCTTACAGAGGATGTGGTCGAAACCCGGGATAAGGGCGCACGTACATATGGCTCATGAAATGGCAAGACTTTTTAGTAGCAAACAATTGCTTTTTGAGTTGTTCATTGCACATTTACCAAGCCAAATGGGGTTTCGATTTCGGTAGAGATGGAATTCCAAATATATATAAATCAAACTGATTTGAAAATCTTGAATTGCGATTACAAGCCTCATCTATTTCGAATTTCTCCATTTTAAAAATGATGGAAAGCAATTTCGAGAATCATGCATCAAATTGCAATCAATCATTCGATATGCAAATATGCACACACACACAGAACACTTAATCAACTGGCAGTGTCAATGTATTGAGGGAAAATTGTTGGCCATTTCCTCGCTAAGGTTGGAGAAATGGGTTGTTTGCTGTTCGACAGGTGCAGGCAGCTGGCAGTAACATTGACGGGTGTACGAGTATAATGAACAAATGAGAGCTGGAATCTCGGTTGATGGGGTGTTACCGATTTAAATACGCTTTAAGAGACTTGTCCAAACTCGAACCGATCGATTTCTTTCCCAAGTATGGCTTACAAGCCTCTTGAGTGCAGGCCCCGTTTGATTTTGAAGCCATAAATCCAAAACACATGCCAAGACCATGGCCAGAAGTCAAGGACTAGAAAAGTAAGATCTAACGAGAAATCAAAACAGCGCAAGAGGATTTCTGGAAGGCAACTACTTTATACAGCATAACACGACCAACAGACTTGCAGGTCATTAGTTCAATAGTTCATTTCCAAAGAGCGCAAAAAGTTTAAAAACGCTGACCAGCAAAGTAAATGAAAAAGCTAAAATTGATTTTGATTTCACTGATTTTAAAACTGCTCATTAGGTATTCATCCCTCATTCGGGTCATGGCTTGTATCCGCTTCGATTTCCTTCCACGCTCCGTGCACTCTTTAAAGCTTCCTCTTCATCTGAAGTACAGCTGTCCTTATTGACTCTCTTTAGGAACAGGTTGAGACTCCAAAGCTACCTGACGTGGCTCGTGACAATCAATTCGAAATTTATCTGTTGACCTTATTGGGCTCCTTATTTATGCCAGAGCACACAACATGTGTAAGCGTGAGCATACGAGTATTTAATGCAAACGTGCCAGAGCCATGAAACTCTCATTTATAACCAGGACAAAGACGAAGACAATGGCCCTGGATACCCACCGTCCCAGCCACTGCCACAGTCTGAACTCCACCCCCAGACCCAGCCGCAGCTATTTTTACAATCTCCTCTAATTTATGTCAATTTGGATATTTATGTTCCGCACTGCGCAGTGTCCTGGCCGAAACTCCATTAGCCTCGACTCTGGGCTCAGCGCTCTCTGAGTTGCGCCACATGCGGCGTAATTACAATTTGTTATCGCTTTAATTCAATAGAGACGCATGTCCCATATACTACCAAGAGTTCGAGTATGCGCTACGCACAGCCTGGCGTGGCTCTCTACGCCCAGCCTCGACTTTAGCCCAATTGCTCGATGGCCTCTTGTGGCTGTGGATGTTCTGCAGTGAGTTTTTGCTGCGATAAGATTGGGGGAATGAGTTGCCAACATTTTCCTTATTATAATGAGTACAACAAAAGATTCACCACTTTGTGGTGTACAAATATTTACACGAGTATATAAGAATATACAAATAATATGGTATGGTTTTATTCAACTATTCAATGTTGCTTTAATTTAACTAAAACTATAAAGCATAACCTAAATGCATTTATTTGATTTACTTAACAGAAAATTTCACTTTTTTTATTCCTATCCAACCCGTTGGGTCAACGAAGTATCGAATTATTGGGTGCAGGACAAAATAAAATGTCTGAGGTTTGTTTAATCCATTCATATCATTGCTTCTGCTAAATTTGAATATTTAATCTCGAAGGGAAGGTTTCCCAAAGAAACACATTGACTTGGCTTCTGTCTGTTACCAGGACCTTTGAGATAGAAAATTCCCTTTGGTTAGGTGGAACAACGAAGCTCCGAATATTTTATAAGCTTCGCTTTACTTTTGTGTAGACTTAGATGCTGGCAGTTTGTTGGGATTTTAAATTTCAGGTGAGTGTATGGACTTGGAATATGCATATTTAATGCCCGTCGGATTAGATTCCAATTAGAGAAACGTGTTCGGAATGCCAAATGGCAGATGTACATACTCCACTAATTGTCTGGCTGCAGTCGCAAAGACGCAGTCAGAACTTAATGTAATGTGCATTAGCTTAGTACCGTTTCGATGTCTACGGCGATATTGAAATTTCGTGCTCTTGTTCGCTTGGCAATTAAGTGCAAGCTGCTATCCAGAGCATGGCTCCTTGACATTTGCCAGTAGACACATACAACACATGTGGCCACAGACACACACTCCATATGAGAATACCACATATTGACTGCTGAGCCGCAGCCAACGGCACGGCAATATTAGCGGTGATATGACAAACAGCGCCGGCTAAGCCAGCACAACACAAAGAGACACGTTACGCTTGTGTGGTGGCCCGCACCGGAACACTACAGGCGGAGCCACACACAGCAAACCGAAGACGGCGTATACAACAATTTTGAGCGTACACTGTACAAAAAAAAAAATTTTGCGAAACCAATTATAATTATATAATAATAGAAGACTTTTATACATATAATGTACTTATTATTAATACAAATCTCTGATGATTGTTTAGCTTCATATATATTATTTTTCATATTTTCATTGTTGTGTGCCAGTGTAACTGCTAGTATGTGCCTGTGAGGCCTCGTTATGTGCTTTTGTTAGTCTTTGAGTTTAATTACTCTACGTGTAATGCCTAAAAGCCAAGGAAGTGTTAGACCTCGAGGGGCACGGCTTAGGAGGCGGCGCAATTGAGTTCCCTATTCGGTTTTGCGGTTCAGACAGCAAGTGATTATGATTGTACATTCTGAAGCTTCCGATGACAAGCAATGGGATAACGGGCAATGTAATGCTTTCTATGGTTGGTGAGTCGATGGAACTGTCTCCGCGGAATTCCTTTATGTAGGGAAGCATCTAGTTACATATGTATGTTCGGAGGGACTGTAAGCCCACGCACCAAAGTGAAGTCTTAGGAATTAACTTAAGAGTAGTTCATCTTTGTGTCAAACTTCTGCTCTTCAGCAATAACAAATATTAGAGAAATTTAACGACAACATAAAGCATAATTTTTGATTTAAGTAAGCCACTTTGAGAAAGAAAATAGAAGTAACAGGAACTAAATTCATTAAAGCACTTAAATGTATTGAACAATCTGATTCCCATAACTGAGAAAGACAACTATAGCAGTTTCCTTTTCAACTCCCATAACTCAAATTCTTATCTCAATTATTGGTGGCAGACGCCAGCATCTTCAAATTTAATTAATAATATCCTTTAATTGGAGTTGAACCCAAAGCGGAAGTTGACATGCGTATTGCCAAATGTGAGCGTGCTCCAGGCTTGTGGCTATGCAAGTGCACTGGCAATATACATAGAGGTATATATTGAGTATTTCATGCGAAAATACGCTTATGACATTTTCCTTGGCGTTCATGGTATTGATTGCACCCATGCAATTAGTGTGAACGCTAGTGGCTCTACGCTGAGGCGGCAGATGCCTGTTGATGTCATACAGGAAATCCATTTAGATATGTATTCATCGCTTCTGTTTTCTTCCGGCTTCCGGCAGCCGCATGACAAAGCTGCACTTAAGGACTTTGGCAGAGTTAAAGAAAAAGGCAGCGTTGGCGTTTTAATGGCCAAATCTAGAAGCTGCATGTGTGATACGTGTTTGTTGTCGAGCGGCAGGGCTTTGCTTCAAAATGGTCTCGGAGCCTTCAGCTTTCGGCCTCTGCATCCGCTTGATCTCCGATTGGAATGCAGGTGGCATTGTGTGTCATTAGTGGCAAGGTACATGACGTGTTGCATCCCATTCCACCTGTCTATATTGTCGCTCACGTTATCGCCTTGTGCGCCCATACATTTTACAGCACATATTTTTTTCATTTCTCCATTCGCCAGTGGAACGCTCAGAAACGTACATACATATTTTTGGCAGAGATGGACAAGCGACAAATAACTAATATTAGAATATTAATTAATTCAATGCTTTAAGATTCTTAGCTGACTACATTTTCCATAACACACTAATACTTTTGGTGATGGTAATATTAAGTAACATAACACATGGTCCGCTGCTGACACCGTTGTCAGTATTAATGTTGGTACTAGGTCAATGAGAGAGCGTGTAAGCATACATCTTTGATGCACACAAAATGTGATACACTTGGATACATTTAGTCCAGGCCTCAGCACCCATACAATGAACGCGCCGTTTTTGAGTTTGTGTGTGAAGACGCACGCAAAACGGGACATTTCAATGTTTTAATATTGGTACGCGGCAGAGCCTTGTCCTATGCACAATAGATATTGATTTTGCTCATATCATTGAGTAGAGTTAAGCTCGTGGAACTCGTTTGTAACTTTGTCTGTTTAACTTATTATCATTATTATAAACTTTATATACATTTGCATATCTTTTTGTATATGCCACACTTATATGAATATCTATTTGCACACTTATTTCCTGAAATGCCACTGCCTTTGATAAATCAGAGAGATTATAGTCAACTCCCAGCAAAAAACTATTTAATATTTTTAAATTCAAATTGTAACAGAACTTTTTAATGAATCCTTTCTGCAAAATGTAAAGTTTTTTTAAACACTTTCCCAGCAGTCTTTTTCAATTGCTTAACTGTGTACAGCTTTGACCCTGGTCTGCTGTTCCTTTGTTCAATTTCAGCTGCACTTTAAATTTCGACGTATTACGTCAACATTCTGTTCATTAATAATGCCCTTGCCGGGTCGTTCATAAAACTGTTTCAGTAATTAATAAGTCTGGATTCGCTTCGGCCTTGATCTAGTATTAAATGGTAATCGTTTTGATTTACTTTTCCATTTGGCCAACAAGCCCAAACTGAGCGGAACAAACACGGACCGAAACTTAAAATGAAACTCAGCCGGAAATTCCGCTAAGTATTGAATCATGTCGGCGAATCAACAAATTTTTGAACAGGGAACAGCTACAACAAAAAAGTTTTCCATTGACGGGCCGTAAGTGTTTACATTTTGGAGGGTACGCTGTACCTCTTCGGGCACTTCATTTAAATAATCTTTATAAGGTTAACGAGAAATATTTGCGAGTTTGATTTAAACAAAGTTGTTATTCATAAGAAAATAAATACAGACTAAGAAATTAAACTCCATTCCATTAGGCTGCGCTGCTAAGAAGTATTTCAAAGTCTACTTTGAGCTCCTTTGTGATTAGTCTTGCCTGGCCGTTTGGGCGTTTATTAACACTGAAGGGTAGCCAACTGACAGCAGCTTTGGAAAACTGGTAGGAACTCAGACAAAAAGGTTTCAAATTCAACAAAATTCAGGGAATCTCGAAAATAAAAGCGAGTAGGGATGCCTTTGAGACGCTTTTATACCAGGTACTCTGAATTTATGTATGTATGAATTTATGTATGAATGTAAGCATAGTGTACAACATACATGTGTATTTAACTTCTTGTTTTTTTCAAATTTTACATTTTAAATTTTTTCTGCATCTGTTATCTACATACATATCTACTTATGTATATGTATGTACATCACTTCTCACACCAACAGTGGAGTATAGATGAGAGAATGAGCAAAAAAAAAAACCGAAGTGGGAGCTAGAAACTGCAACTGAATTGCATCATTGTGGCAATAATAATGATCCAAGCTGATCCTTCTTCGGTAATCTGCTAGATATGGCTATTCTCCATGGAATTTAGTTTTTATTTGTTCTTTTATCTTTTAATTTGAAATTGAAATACACTTTTAACAGTGTGAGCATGCAGAAACTATGGTCTCTGGCCATTATTGTTACGAACCTGTATTGGTGTTGGGGCAAGGCCGGCTAGCCAGTCCTTTCAGGGCTGGGTTCTTCCCAGGCCCCCAGGTCGCACAACAAACCAACTGTTCGGACATCTCGAACCAACAAACGATTATTCAAATACAAACCAACGGACTTTACTCTACACTTCACGGACAATCATCTCTCCGACGCAGAACAACAACAAATCTCCTTTGATACTGAATATATATGCTTTATAGGGTCGGAAACGTTTCCTTCTGCCTTTTACATTATTCGCCCACAAATACAATATACCCTCCGAGAACCGGGTATAAAAAGGAATTCTCCCAACATCTAAATGCACTTATTCGCATGAAAGTAGGCAGAATTTATTGAAGCGTAAGACGACCTGTAGATTAAACCAACACCAAAATGCTTATGTCCACCGATATTGTAAATTTGAAATGGCAGATGTATTGACAGGAGATTTTTCATGGATAGTTTTTCCATTTAAGTATTTAAGCTACAAACGATGCAGAAAAGTAAAAATGTACAATGACTTTATTTTTCCGGGAGCTATTGAATCCTGAGAGATGCAACTAAAATTACCCAAAAGCTTCTTTCTAACCTCAGGAACGAATATATTATACATTTGCACAGATTATTAGACCAACGAGATAGTCATAAGAGCTCGTAATTGGCCGGAATTAGTCATGTTTGTGTGCAGCCATGAAACTATTCCATTTCGGCTGTTAATAAGTTGGTAACCTGTAAATAAACAGACATCTTTACTCTTATTCGTTTGACTATTTCCGGACTCTGATCTCCTTTAAATTAAATTATTGAAGAGTACGTGAGCATAAGCTAAAATATCCGCACATCTCTGTAAAAATATATTTTCCTGCTTCAACAGTAAAATAAATTCTTCAAAAATTCGGTCATTGTTTGCGAAATTGAATTTATAAATTATTTATTTTTTTACACAATATTTTTTCCAATTGTGGACCAAAAGTAGCAAGGGGTATGAATGATCAATGAAACATTTGTGGATAAAATTAATATTTTGTTTGCAGTTTTCAACACAAAGTTCAACAAGTTTTAGGTTTCCAGTCGTATTATATTCTTTGGAAATAACCAGAACAATTGTAATGTCAGAAAACATTTTTTTCTTGGAAAATTATGATCACAGGTTTATTTTGATATGCAGGCATGACTTACATATTTTAAGTATATGTCAATTGAGTGCTAATTGCATATATGCTCTATTCTTTTAGAATAAATCACAACGGTATTTGACCAGGTTTTGAAGTCATTTATTTTAATATCGCAAAGTCCATATCCTTTGGCGATAGTTTCCGGCTTGCCACAATAGCAGCAGGGAGGCAGGCTTCCATCAGTCAACAACAATGTCAGAGGAAAAAAAATGCGAAGGTTGCACCCCGCCCCAGAACCAATAACCACACTGAAACCAACAGCCACACCAACACCAGAATACTTCGCACAAGTATAAATATTTGTTTATGCCACATACACAGGACGGGGCGAAACCCGTCAACGGAAACCCGAACACAAACATAAACAGAAGGCCGAACAGAAGCAGGCTTATAAATATTCCAATGAGGAATGGAGACAGACACTCATATTGGAAAGACCTTCGTCTAGTAACGCTTTTCGTATAGACAGAAATCGTAAATAAATATTTTGATTTATTGTCTGTCCTGAAATTTCCGCACAATTTACAGCCCCACAATGTCGGCGGAAGATAATTAATATGTTTACTTGGGTATGCGTAATATTTCGCTCAAGCTCTTTGGCTTCGAGTATTAGACATTTGCATGGCACTGCGCATCAGCCAAATATTTATAGAAGGATGGTGAAGGAAGACTTGCAGTTGAACAATTTTGCCTCATTTCGAGCTTAAATATTCTGTTACATTTTTTGGTCTCCGAGTGTCTGATGGCAGTGAAAAAGTGTCAAACATCTCAATCATCTTGAAGCAAGCAGTCTGACTGACAGTTTTTCGCCTCAGGTGCAAAATGCAATTAGTATCAGGAGCTGCCAAAACCCGTTGGCCACGGCCATCAGCAGCATCGCAACTGTCCATGTTCATTAGTATTAGAACGAGAACCAAAAAATATGAGGCTATCTTGGTGACCGAAAGATGTCAATAATTATTATATTTTACTCGAAAATGGGGTTCAATTGAAGTATATCCGATGTTGGAAACGACAATTAATATATATTTGCAAGATTTATTGGATTCAAGACTTCAAATGATAATTTCTAGATTAAATGTCGCGTCCAGAATTGGCAGTTCTTATTTATAAACCTTGGCCAAGACCTGACGTGACACGAGCCACTTTGAATTGGAAATGAAGCAGTCAATAGCAATCACGCGTACTCAACATCGATATAGACAGCTCGGCTGACTAAGCAGAGTAAGATTAGAGCATCATCGTGCTCTGAGGAATCGGATAACGTAGTTTAAAGCCATCAACAGGTCAGGCAATGGAGTTCATAAAGCTGAAAGATTAGACCAGATGTCTCCTTGCCGTTTGCTTAACCCAAAAATACACAACAGAAACCTCAGAGACCGTAAATATGCATGTACATATTGTAGATGGATGGACACCATCCGTGAGACACATGAAGACGAAACTCAGGGAGGAGTATTGTGGCTCCGACTCTGTGGTACAGCGTTTTCGCTGACAGTTGTTTCGCTTTTTCCGCTTTTTCCGTTAACCACATTATCTGCTCCCTGCACGTCTCTCTTTCCTTTATCAAATCTGGTTTTTTTTTGGGTGCTGTCTTTTATTTTGGGACATTCGTCGCACCCAAAAATGTTGTGCACTTGATGAAGGGTTTCATTTGATTTGCTTGTTCTGCCATTTCTCTGGTTTCACTTGTTGTTGCCTGATGTTGGGCGCATCGCGTTTCGACGCTACTCGTCTCGTGTAGCCACAACCTCAACCCCATCCCTTTACATGGCATCTCATTTCCCTGGCAATGGGTGAATGAAAAATCAACATTTAACATATGTTCGTGTTAAGCAAATCGCTTAAATTTCCATATGGCACGAAGCTGACACTTTGCTTTGGCAAAATGCTTCCCAAGTCCGCTCTGATGCTGAGAACTGTTCTTAACAATTCAGATCACTGAATTGGGATTAGACCATTATTATAGTAAGTTATTTTTCATTTTTTATTATACCCCCACCCCGTCCAGCAGCTTTGCTTGTGCTTGTTTTTTGTTGCTCATTCCTACTCTCTCGCACCCTTTGCCTCATGCAGTGTGCTTCACTGGGGGAAATTAATTTGCAGGAGCTACCCCATCCCGCCCAGCTTTTTTTTTATTTTTTGCACATTCTCTCTAGGCTAGCTAGAAGAGCGTGTTGGCGTGAGAAGTGATGTAGATGTAGATGACAGATAAAGAAAAAATTTAAAATTAAAAAAAAACCGTTAAGGTTCTATTACACAATTATCGAATTACACACGAAATGAAAAAGAGGAAAACGGCAGATTTTCCTCAACCTTAAACTGTAAGTCACTTGGAATATCTTTGTTTTAAAACTGGTATATTAAAAAGGAAAATTCAAGACTATTTAATTCAATTGTGTTTGAAATCTGCTTGGTACTTACTAACGTGGGTTACACTTGACATCGCCTTTGTACTGTCATTCCTTGCAATCCATGGACCGTTGTCAGCTTCTGTAAGTTTAACTAGTTTTGAAGTAATTTGTAATTTCCAGAACCAAAACTTTTGTCGGGCACAAAAATCTCGACGGCAGTTGAAACAGAGAAGTAGCCATTTAACCAGGGAGCTGCTGAGAAAAAGTCAAGAAGCTTAACTGGAATGGCTCGTCGTGCACTTGTCAGCCATTTACTTCTGCTCTGCTTTTTCCCAACTCGAATTTATAGAAACATGGATAATAGCAACCTGCAGTTGCCATGAGTGGAAGCTGTTCGTGAAACTTAATTTTCCATTTGTTCAAAACGTGTTTTCGAAGCCATACGACGGACAGTTTCATTACTTTAATCCTTGTACGAGTGTGGGAAGTTAATTTCATATCCACAAAGTGCTGCTACTCCCAGAGGTCCATATAAGAGAATCGATTAAAAAGAAAGTTCATCATTTGACCCATCGATTTTGCAGTCTGTCCCTAATATAACCAAACTATCTCGGGTTTTAATAAATTAAATTTAGGGGTTCCCATTTACCTTAAAGCTCGCAACTCGACTTATCACAAGGTCTGCTATTTGCTCTGCTGTTTTGGAGTGACACTTTTCAAGCAAAAACTTTTCCTGTAGCCACATATCCAAGCACGTTCGTAGACAAAGGAAATTCTCATGCGTTCCTCTTGTTGTTTCTATACCCGGTACTCGGGTACTCGGGTACTCGGGTATTTGTATATTGTATTTGTGGTCGGAGCAATGTGCGTAACCCACAGAAGGAAACGTTTCCGTTTTATATATCCACAATTTTAAAGATAAGAGAAAAATGAAAACGCAATTCCATAGATAATGATCATACGTATCAGATTCCCGAATTAAGATCGGCTCAGATTAATTTGCAATGGCTTTCCCCCACCCCTTCCAGCAGCTTTGGTTATTATTTTGCACATTCTCTCATTCCATTCTTCTTCGTGCAGTGTGCGGCTCTAGGGGAGCTTATATATATGTAGGTAGTATATACATATGTATGTATGTATATATAATTATAAAATGTAAAGCTCGAAAAAATCATAATGTAACATATGTTCATTTTTATCACACAAGGTATACATTCATATGTACATATGTATCTATGAATGCAAGTACATACATACATACATATTTACATATGATATAACTGAGTACCGGGTATAAAAGTTGTGACGCCAACCAAGCGTCTCACAAACGTCGCTACTCGTTTGAGGCTGGAATATGTCGGTAAAGTGGTTTTTTCGCACTTTGCTCCACTTCTTCTAGCACTCGTATGGAGTGAAGTGTGGTGGCTGCTCGACTGCTGACATGTGTCAGATTGTCGTTAAGTTCTAATTAAATTTACTCGCGTTCTAACTATGTATGCTTTATCGAAATATTCCACATGTTTCTACTTGCCTTTTATATCCGAAATTTCGTTACAACCAGCCCTCTATTGGACTTTATTACGGGTTTGTAATTTAAAACTCAACTGGATGTCGAAATGTATTCTCCCATATAACTAAAATGCAGAATTCTCTCTTACATTGTCTTAATCTTTATCTCACTTTTGATTTTCAGGTCACACGAATTTCAGAAAAAGCATGACAAGAAAATCCACAAACATATAACTTTTGCTTTCCAATGGTCAGTGGCCAGAACCACAGCTACTTGCTAGGATACCGTCAAGTTGCTGCCACATGAAGCTTCACAAAGCTCTAGTGAACGGAAAATATGTTTTAAGTTTGACATCATTATACCCGGTACTCGAACAGTAAATATGGTATATTGTATTTGTGCACAAATTGAATGTATGTAACACACAGAAGGAAACGTTTCCGACCCCATAAAATATATATATTCTTTATCAGCATCAATAGCCGAGTCGATTGAGCCATGTCTGTCTGTCCGTCCGTCTGTCCGTCCATCTTGTTGAGCGCCTGGATCTTAGAGACCATAAAAGCTAGAGCCACCAAATTTTGCATCCAGATTTCTGTATGCTCACACTGTTACAAGTGTATTTCAAAAATAAACCACGCCCCCTTCCGCCCCCGCAAAAGGGCGAAAACCTCCCAATCCTACAATTTTTAATATAAAAGAAAACTAAAAACGCCATTAACCGCTAAGGTGCAGATGTAGTACTGTAGTAGATGTAGTACAGAAGCGTCTCACACGTCCCTTCTCGTTGTTTGTATGTTTAAACGACAGCTTATGTTTCTCAAATCGCGACAAAGACAAGGAAAACAATTGTGTACAATTTAGTTTCAAATATTTTAAGCTTCATCTGTCACTAAAACAACTATGAATAGAGCTAATTAGTTCCTGGTAACAATTATACAACTACCTTAAGCTATCAGTATACCCGAATGTGGGTTGGGAGTATACATATATGTGCGATGTATTGGTGTGGCCCCTATGTGCCATCTGCTAGATATGTGTCTCAATCGAATATGGAAAGAAAGTCAGTCTAGAGGACCTGTCCTTTGTTCTGCAGATACGAGAGGCTACAAACAGATCGTTATACGGCCTCTTGAGTTCCGAAAGCAGATTCGCGAAGTATGTACTGACGGGGCCTTCGGGATTAATGGATGTTAGTTTCCTGATTTTAAAAGTAGATTCATTTATTTTTAAATGTGTCCACTTCGGCAAACCTAATTTTCAATGGTAACTGGAGATATTTTTCAGCGAAATATAAAAAGTAGTTAATGTAGTAATCATGAAGGGTTCGAATGAATTCTGCCTTTAAATTAAATTTAATCTACATATACTGGTAAAAATAATAGAATGTTTAATAATTGGTGAAGAAGTTAAAGCAAATTCAATTCAATTATTATTTAAAAAACAACAATTGACCTTAATAACAGTATCAATTATGAGGTCCACCTCATCTGTGTCATCGACGACCAGCCGACCAGAAATAATTGCAAAATTGTCATTATTGGGCCTGTGGTTAGCCAATTCCTAAAAGAATAAATTCCATGCAGTAATCAAGATAATTAAAGGGGGATTCAATCCATAATTGCTAACATTTGGGACAAACAAAAATCGATAATAGAACATAAAACTAAAAAATGCAATTTGATTTACATATAATTTAAAAACATTCTTATGTTAGTTAAGATCATTTTTAATTTAAACAGAAACCGGAGAAAAATGCTTTAACTATTTTAAAATAACGTAAATAATTCAATTAGTGCGGTGCTTATAACACTACTCTACAAAATTTCACTTTTTTAATGGCCAAGTTTTCAGTGCCATATATTTCGCTATGTGCCCAGTATGAGTAATGTGGGCAAAGTGCAAGCTCTCAGGGTACACTTTTTGTGTTTGTTTACAATATCAAGTCCATTGGAAATTAAAATATTATGTGAAAACGGGAGAAGTGTGTTATTTTTGCGTAGATATGGAGCCTGGAACACAAACATGCCTGGAGAAAGCACCGCTCTATTGGATAAGTCCGTTTCGGGCGACTCTTCGGGTACAGGGTATTAAAAGTCGGTTTGGCTCGAAGCGAAAATGGTGTCGAGTAGTGTTATAATTATGTTTTAATTAGTTCGAATAATTGCTCTTTGTCCCTCAAAATGTCAAAGAGCTAACTCATATTTCCGCCTCGTGTATTTTAAATGCATGAAACCAACTACATTAAATTGGTAGTTGATTCCATGCATAGTGGTGACAATAATTGTATATATGCCAAGAGCTTTCCTTTTTAAGACGAAGGACACACCTAAAGCCTGTTGATGTTGCTGCAATTGCCATGGCTGTTAATGTCGATGTTTTGTCTCTACGATATGAATATAAATTACCTAGTGACAAATCGCTTGTCTACACATTTGCCCTTATTTGCCAGTTGGTTATTTATTTCATCAAAGTATGTCACGCCATGATTCAGCACCTCCTTCTTACTGAACGAACATACTGAGACGTTCTAGTGACATTTCGACTGGAATTAAATGCAAAGATAATTGATTATTTTAAGGCATTGCCATCGAAACCCCAGAGTAAACGAGCTCTCTCTTTTTTTTAATATCCATTATTTATTTATTTTCTCATTAATTCTGGTTTTAAAAACTGTTTCACTACATATGTAAGTATGGTTTTTAAATATTCAATTTAATACTCAGCTGCGATGGCATCTGTTTCATTCGTGATATTAATTGTACTCCCTGTTTTCTATTCATATTTAAACACACATTTGTTCTTTGGCTTTTCTTTAAAATTATGGATTTTGTCCAACAATTTTAAACATTAAATTATTTTTTTGAATAATATTTTATTTGTCTGGGCATATTGTAGCAAACATAGAAAGACCGCTAGTACCACCCTTAACAAGTTTTTAAATACTCGGGAATTTGCAGATACATACAGAAGTTCGCCAAATATGTTCATGTATTATATTTATTTAACTATGCTTACATCTGAAAATGATATTTTAAGAACATTTGTCTTAGTAATACTAATTTCTTTGTTTTAACTGTATGGTAGGTGCATCCTTCATGTTATTTTGAATAATTCTCTCTCGCTCTGTCTTTTGCATTAGTTTGTTCATATAATTTCTATGATTCGTTATAATACGGAGTAACGAGTACAACAGCCAAATTTTAATCTTAGCTTAAATTATATACATACATACTTGTTTATAATAATATTCATATTGCACACTTGACTGAATGAGACTCTCCCACATTTAAGTGCATTTTCCGATTTACTTACAATTCTATGAGTATTCTAATAATTCGCCTTAGCCAACTAGTTTCTATCGACTTTGTTTTAATTAAGCTAGCTAATATTAGGTATACATAGAAAAAAACCAAAAGTACAGCAAAGGCGGTGACATATTTTGAAATCTTGTTTTACGATGCCGACAAGAACGGGGAGGGTGTGCGGGCGTTTTGGTTACGCTGCCCGACATCGCCAGAAATGTACTTCCAAAATCGGGGCTCATAGTCAGCACAATTTCGCGTACTTTTGGTTTTTCCTTATTTTTGGGTCTGCCCCTGGCTGGCTCCAGCTTTCTCTATACTCGCACATTATATATTGTGAATATACAAATAATTTATTTAATGCTTATCCTGGACTCAGAAACACTTTACAAGCACTTCGAGCTACTATTTCTTACACATGAACATTTTATTACCTATGAAATATTATTATGTCGTATAACAGTTTAACTTTAATGCGGTAGACTGCCTGCAGTCCAAGTTAATTATTTCAACACACACACACATTCACGTATCCAACTATTGACCACAGCTGTTTCGTGGTTTTGCTATAAATGACAGGCCTAGGGAGAACAAAAGCAGCCAGGATTACTTTAGATTCCTTTAGGAATATAAAAAACTGGCCTAAGTCCAAGGCCGGAAGTGGAATTAATAAACTCGACTTCATATGAGGAACGATTTTAGTACAATTTTAATTCAATGCCTAAATACCTACCAGCCATCATCAATACGAGTTTACTCCCCGATTTGGAGCTGTTGGCCCGACCAAATGTCATTAAAGTCAGCTTACACATGTTCGCTTTCTGCCGCTTTCTGACTCTATTGCTGTGCTCCCTCAGTCGTGGAAATGTTTCGCTCTTTAGAAGTCGAGCATGTTATTTTCGTTACTGGCTTTACAGCTACCATTGTTGTGGGTGCGATTTCATGAAAAGCGGGTTAGAAGAAGTGGGGGTTTGAGTTGACGTATTTCCACACAATTGAGCCAAAAACCGGCACATTGGCACAAGAAATTTAATTCCGTGCCTCTTTCGAATTCCAAGACAGCGACAAATGTTCGACAACTGTAAGGTACAAATTGAATTCGACAAAGGAAAACATTCGGGGAAATTGTGGACGGATGAAAGTCACCCTTCCTTCAAGGCGTTCTACGAGTTTGCTACGAGTATATGCGAATTGGCACGACAGTTCCCGCCATTTAAAGGGGGA
Organism: Drosophila guanche; assembly: GCF_900245975.1. Classification (NCBI taxonomy): domain Eukaryota; kingdom Metazoa; phylum Arthropoda; class Insecta; order Diptera; family Drosophilidae; genus Drosophila; species Drosophila guanche. The sequence continues at coordinate 1,789,159 of NW_022995744.1, read as the reverse complement.
AAAAAAAACACATACAAATCTGAACATAGAAGGAGCATTGCCACAAGGACCAGTCACACCCGCCCATCTACACTCACTAATATATGTAAAGCCGTAACCACGAGTACACACACTCCCATTAACATATACATATTTTATATCCTCGGCTATAACAGCCAATTGCTAGAGAATCCGCCTCTGCCGCCTTCTGGCATCGTTGTCACTTGATTTGGCATTTATCAGCATTTCTTTCCACAATTTTTCTCTTGTTTTCCTATTTTGTAAGTTTAACGAACAATGGGACTCTCCACCAGTTAGCTGACATTCTCCTGCATATAGCAACCGCTATTCAATGAAATCCTTCTGTGAATATGCCTAGAAATGCGTTTCGAAAATCTGTAAGAAGAAGAAGAGTTCAAAATAAGATTAGCGATTTAAATATTGATGGGCGGAAACATGAGCAGTTACAATTTGCTCGAAATATTCAGGAGAACCATCTTCAGGATTTTCTCTTTGTTCTCATGCTCCTGGCTTAAAAATAAAAGAAAAAGGGCACGGTACCCGGCTACATTAAGTGAAAGAGTAGATGGCCACAATTGAATTTGTATGTGATATACCCACGCATTTTTACAACATTCATATACAAGTATGTATATCTTTTTTATTCATCCACATCAGAGGTTCGTATGGTTCCGTAAAACCTTTTGTCATGCAAGCTGCTTACGTCAATTTGTCTGCACTCTTACCAAGCAGCCAATCGCATTTGAATAGCCTGGAAAAATAAATTTGTAGCTCAGAGCAAATACACATGCAAAATATTTAAACATGACTGTGTTCCCAATTCAAAATCTTCATTACACTGTGGGTCGGTCGCGCGTTCCTGCTTTCAGAAATCATAACTTATCATCGATTCCAAAGAAGGCCAAGAACCTAGCAATGAGGGTTTGTTATACAAAAATAGAGAAGGTATACAAACACCGACTTTCTACTACTTCCTACTTTTATGACTTTTATGCTGATCAAGATTATATATTTCTATCTACTTTATATGGTCGAAAAAATTTCCTTCTGTGTGTTATGCACATCGCTTCGACCACAAATCTGAGATACATACCTTTTTAACTGTTCGAGGACAGCGTATAAGAAAAAACAATATAGACCATGAAAACTGGAATTAATGTATGCTTGATATCATGATATTTTGGGACCACTGTCACAATTGTTATAGGGGCAGGCATCGGATTGCAGGATGGCCAGGCTAACAAAAAAAAACTGTGCCACGCCCCTTCTTTGTCAGAGTTCTACTGGCCTTGGGGACATATCAAAATCGACATGGTCCTCTACTATGTTTCCTTGATGGCCCCCTGATTGGCCTTAATTAGCATGAGCTTGTTGTCAAGAGCTTGGACCGTTCATTATATTTCCATAAAACTGCATTTCGTGTACGGTGCGAAGCTTTGGTAGACTAGCCACTGTCATGCAATTTTAATCATTATTTAATTTATTCCATTATCACTTTGATGGCGAGAGGAATGACATTCGTGTTAATTAATCCTTGGCTTTGGGTATCAGCAAAAACTTATTTGTGAAGGTGTGTAATAAATTCGAATCAAATTAAAGGGAGATTTTAAAGGTGGTACCTGCAGCTTCGCTGACGGTTCAATTTTCCATTGTGCCCAATTTTCCTCTATCCCCACAATCGCTTTGACAATTAAAATCTCAGCAATTTGCTTTTAATATGCGTTTTTGTGAAAAGTTTTTAATGTAATATGGAATAATATGCCTTTTTGATTTTCTCGTAAATAATTGATGTTCCCTCCTCCTTTTGGTATTTGGAAATTTTAATTAAAATGACTAGTCTAATAAGAGCATAGCTAACCACAAAAATATCTGCCGAAGTGTGGTTGTCTATCTGGAATTCTGTGGGCGTGTGTAGGCATCTGGGGCGTGGACGCGAACGTGGGCCTATCGATTTGTTATTGCCATGATGCTATCAATTTGCATTTTGGGTTTCGATGGCAATTGATGAGTGCTTTTCTATAAAAACCTAAATCTTTAAACATCTTGTAGCTGTCCTCTTCATAGAACTGAATCGTACAAATTTGAGTATTAAATAAAGTGAATAAATTGATGCATCTCTACTTTGGGATCTAGTTTAGAAATTCCATTGAACTATATGTCCGTTCTTAATCCCTCTACTTATCTTAAGTAAACTATTGGTCATGCTTTTGTTTCTTCCATTCATAGTTTCCTTGAGTTTCCTTTTATTTTCAGCAGACTATGTGCTGGCTTAAGAGTAACAGCAATGACGAAAGCTGGGGAAAAGCAGCTTAGAAAACATATTCTAAGAGCGAATCAATTTTTACTGGTCGTATAGCTGCAAGAAGAAAGTTTTTCTGCACTTTAATGATTTAAAAAGATTGATTAAATAGGTGCTATTTTTTATATTTATACTCATAGTCTGGCTACATCTGGCTTGCGAAGCTTTAGTGACAGAACGCTGCCGACAAATTAAATCAACTCAAATGGTAAATGCCTGCCGTTAGTAATTTAAGTGAAATTTCCTAACCTGCACCGCTGCAAAGGCGAAGAAAAACAAGCCAAAAGTGCGGGAAGAGTATGAGAGGAGAGTCAAACAAAGGTAAACTTGTCCCGAAGCCTTCGCCTTCGCCATGGTCTTTGGTCTTTTTGTCGCCTTTGTTTGTCAGCCCCGGAGTCGAGCAACTTGAATACCGCGTTATTAAGTATTCATTATCATAAACTTTGCTTGTGTGTGGGTTCTCTTTCTCCCATTCCCATGAATGGGCCGTGCAAATATACGCTGGGTGCGCGTAAGGATATTCTTCATGTACGCATTGTGTTGCGGTCTGCCAATAGCGGGACTTGACAGGAGCCAAGCGGAAATTGTAGAACCATCTGTGGCCTGAGGGTTGCCTCAACGAGGCTATGCGTACAGTGATTGCCATTGGCACAATAATGTTTATGTAATTAATTTTAATGATATTACTTTTCGTTTTGTTTTCGCTCCATTCTCCAAAAGTGTCCCCAAACACACAAAAGTTTCCCTTTATGGTGTGGCTATTGTCTTCAGGCAATGATTGTTCCTTTGCATTATATTCTATATTGTCCAGTTTGCAAAACTTTTTCCAACAAAATCAATAAGGAGGAACGGAAATAAAATATTTAGGAAACAAACCAATAAATAAAGTCAGGGAGGTGGTGACTCTCTAGATCTGGGTGAACGATGTTGAGTCGAAAAAAGTGTTTGCTAATTGATATGACTGAGACAAATTGCCGTCTACTTACTACAAACAATAAAACAAGCTCCAGAACGTTCCTCCATCAAACTTCTCCACGCGGCCCAGCAGGACAGCAGGACTTCACACGGATGCAAAACACATACAAATTGTCACCTGGGAATACGCATTCCTGTTAAAAGCAACCACATTCAGTTTCACATTGGGCCTGCTCGAGACTTGAGTGGATTTTAAGTTGGCCGCAATTATATTGCGGCACAAACAAGCTCTGTGGCAGGTGGTTGGAGAGAGGCTCAACAGGGAGGCAACTACGACGAAACTCAAGAGGGAATGTTCTTTTTAATGAGTGGCGATGTGGACTAAATTTAGCGCACAGATAGACAAACACAAGGACAGGCGGCTGATTAGGGTGTCAGTGCATTTAATGAATTTTGCATAGAGAGTAATTAAGTAACGACAGAATGTGGCAGAAATGAGAGGGAAGGACGCGGCACTCGAAGTAGGATCAGATGACAGTTCAATGGACCCAACACGTGTTGGTCCTTATGTAAATGAAGGCTCCCCAATGAATCCAGACCCATCAGGTTTGACATCATCATTTAATGGAAAATTATGAAGTCAGCGTCGAAGCCCCCAAACCCCAGCAATGCTTTTATTTGATGCTTATATTATCCCCATAGCCGTGGAGAGCTGTTCAAAAATCAGAAAAAAAATGGAATTCAATATATGCAGGACATGAAAACATTTAACGCAATGAAATTTAATGAGCCTAAAATGGCGCAGTTACAAGTACAACGAGTAGAAACGTGAGACGATTTCTACGCGTCACAACTTGTATACCCGTTACTTAGTCAGTCCACATGTATGGATGTATGTACATACATGTGTATGTAACCTTGTGTTTTTTTCGATTTTTGCATTTTACATTTTTTCTACATATGCAATCTACACCACTTTTCACACCCAGAGACGCACACTGCATTAGAGAGAGTTTGCGAGCGAGAAAGAAAAACTACAATGAGCAAGCATAAGCAAAGCTGTTGGAAGGGGTGGAGGGAAGCGACTGCAAGTGAATTTCTTTATTCTGTCTATAATAATGATCTGAGCCGATCTTAATTCGGGAATCTTCTCTCTTATCTTCAAAATTGTGGATATAAGAGATTTTCGACCTTTTTGGGTCGGAAGAGGGCGGGTCGAAATTTTGAAAAACACTTTGATCATTGTGATATCTTTGCATTCTGGATTCAACTTTTGGAGGCTCTAGAGTTTATAGTCTCTGAGTACTTGCCGACAAACAAGACAGACGGACAGACATAGACTCGGCTATTAATGCTTATCAAGAATATATATACTTTATCCGGTCAGAAATGTTTCCTTCTGTGCGTTACATACTCTTTTACTCTTCAAGTACAGGGTATAATAAGGCCCGAGGGAAGGGCCATGAAGTTTGCTGTGGAGCAGCTCGGCCCATCAAAGGCGCCTCGAAAGTAAACTGATGTATTTTTAATTGCTGCATACATTAAAATAGATTTACATGACAAGAGGAAAGAGGCAGGCCAAACAACAGAGTAAAGTTCTCACAGAAAGGCAGAGACAGGCTCGCATCCCTCCACCTTCACTGCTCCCAAATAAAGGATTGCTTGAGTCGGTGCTTGGGGTCGGGTCTGAGTTTAACCTGGACAACACACATGCAAATATTTTATGACGCGGGCGAGGGAAGCAAAAAGGAAATAAAACTTCCCACATAGGCAGACTTGAAAGAGTTCAGCATTAGATGAACCTATGCAAATCTGGCTGGAATGCTCTTATTATTGAGCTTACTCCTCGTCACGGACTTTAACCCTTAGAACGACCCGGTGCACGAGTCTGTGGATTAGGTGAGGTCTTAGAACTTAGAAGCTTTGTGATTTTGCGAATTTAAGAATCATCATGACAAATCCATATTGTACACACTTTTTTCTTTATTCCACAATAGTGTGAGGACTCTCAGGGAGGCGTGCTGCTCAGATAATGATGCGAACCACTTTGATGTATGGTAAATCCACATATACATATACTGAGGATATTTAGTAGATTTTTCATAGAAACAGATTTACGTATCCATTAACTCGGCTATTCATGTGAGTCTTTCTTTTCTTTCGTTACAAACTGCTGACCAATTTTACTTTATGTGAGGAATAGGGTATACAAGGAATGAGAAGGAACTAAGTAATTCTAATATTATGGCGGCCATATGTCTGAAAAGTGCTTTCGATCACGGATACAATGTCTTCGGCAGCGTTACACAACAGGTCGTACGAGAATATGTAAACGGAGTCCCGAAAATGTTTCATTTTTCGTAACCTCCGACTTAACAGTTTGGTGAGAGGTTCCCTTAGGATTATATTGTCTGCCTCCTTGCTCAGGACCATGTTAATTTTACTCTCGAAGATCAGCTCATTGTCTTGCTTCTGGCTGGCGTTGTGGTTCTGCAGTCGCTGCTGTGTGGCCTTAAGAAGTTGCTTCTCTAACTGCCAGACCTTCTCCTCCCACTCCTCGACACGACTGGCGATGACCCCGCGCACATAGATGAGCTTCGTGTTAATCAGCTCCTGCGGTTTACATATGGGATAGTAATTTCCGCGTACTCGCGCCAAGATTTTTGTGAGTTCTCCGAAAAGGAGGAGGCGCTTTTGAGGGTCCTCGTGGTCACAAACCAGATCGATGAGCATGCGTACACTGTAGTCCCACCTCGGATAGCATCGTAAGGGCCTGTTCACCCTGAAGAAGTCCTTGAGCTGCTCGGCGTCAGAGTTGGTGGAGCAGTGGAATATTTTGTTTCGTCGGTTGAAGGCTTCTCGGTCCTCGAGCTGGCTTTCGTAGGGACACACGAGATGGTACGGTTGTTGGTCCAGAGGAAGAGCCAGGTGCAGAAGAAACGAAGCAGATCTTCGCTTTGAGTTAACGATCTGGTTCTCCAGCAGATCCAGGTACTCCTTGGGAGGCGAACAGCGTCCGTGCAGATTTAAGGTTAGGGCACAAGGACGGAAAAAGAAGAAGCGAGGACACATGGCCAGCAGCCATCGCTGCTTTACAATAGCCACCATTCGGGGCTTGAACATAACAGATACATCGTGTATCTCTCCGGGCTTGAGCAGGAAGGCACTGTCGTCGAAGATGAACTCGTTGTCCTTCGCATCGAAGAGCGTGTCGTTGTAGGCGAATGAACTGACGCGCATCCAGGTGAACCTGATGACCTCTGTGCCGCTGTTCTCGATTCGCATAACTGTGCGAAGGTGGTGCTTGTAGGGATAGCAGCAAAAGGTGCGTTCCAGGATGGGCGAGAACTCCGGAACGTGAGGCTTATAGTGCATCCCATTGATGAGTATACACACGCCTGTGCAGCCATGCTGGAATTTGCACCCAGAATTTATTTTAGTCAAAACAGTAGTCTCGGCCAGATTGAGGTCCGACTTGGAGATAACTGAGGAGTCGGTTATGGTGCCCAGGGACTCATGGTCAACCGGAATAGAGCCCAAGCGCCGCTTGCGAACAATTTCTAAGTTCTTGATGCTCGGATAGAATTCCAGCACTCGCTGTATATTGGGAAACTCCTCTTCTATACGATCAGCCAGAAGTTTCGAACCCATCCAGTTGCTTCTGGGGAAGTTCTTTGAGTCGTCTGTGCCCAGCAGCTCATCAGCTATTTGTTCCGGAATACCTATTATCTCCACAAAGTCTCTCTGGGGCCGAGTCTCCCACAGAAGAGCCGCGCAGGGATGGAGCGCTGCCAATGGGGCCGTGGCCTTATTCTGTGTGGGATCCCTTGACCGGGCCTGGTCTAGTATTCGCTTAATCGTCTCCCTATCTCGATGGTCAATGCAAGTGGGATGATTGAAGAGCATCTGCTTTGGCTCCTTGCCGGTTGCCCGCCGAAGCCTCTTCTGGAGCATTCGCCTCTGTCGAAGCATGTGCTTCCAGTACTCCAGGCGCTGGTCAACGGTGCTCTTTGTCGATGACGCACTTTTTTGGGAGACACAGACGAACTCAGAAGCTGAGTCTGAGTCTTGAAAGTTTCCCAGATACAGGTGTTGATCGAATATATCGTCAAGGATGCCACTGGCGAGGCGTCCATGACACGATGGCGATGATCCACCCTCGATCAGCAGATTCTGGCAAGAGTCTGTGCAGTTTATTGGGAATGTGCTCATTGCTCTGATGATTAGAGTTCTGAGTTCTGAGATCTGAGTTAAGATTCTGAGCCGACTGACAGGGTCAAAGGCAAACCCTTGCTAGGCAGAAATTTTGTACAAAAAAAAGTTCTACAAGTTAATATAATCAAAGTTTCAACTTTTGGTTAACAAAGCTGTCAGACCAAGCAGCTTGACAGTGATTTTCGCCACTTGTTTTCGGGTTCCTTCACACCCTTCAGCACACATTAACGGCCGCGAAGGCGCGTCCTAAGGCTGCGAGATGTTTGAGGCAATTTTTCACGCCTCGACTTAAGCTTGGATGGTTCCGTTGCTGTCGCTGATGTATCTGCTGTCATAAATATCCAGGGGCCTGCGACTCACTTAGTCGCCTAAATTATATGGTATTATTCAAGTTACTAACTTGAACTTAGACAGACCATATACAGACCGCATACGAACCAGTATTTCGGGAGCAATAAGCGAGCTCTGACATTGCTCACCGGGTAGAGAGCGCTTAGGAATTTTAGACGATATTAACTTTTTGAAATATTATTTTTCTCTCACAAAAGATTCTCTGGGGAATTATGTGCCCGACTTGACTGCTGTTGTAAGAAGGAAAGTTTATAAAATGAATTTTCCTGTTTCTGACTCTGGAGAGCAGAGAAACGCCAACAAAAAATGTACCTTTAATTAATTTCAACTAATTCAATTACAGAATTTTAGTAATGTATAAGCTATGCTTGTCGTAAATTGTCAAAGGGCAATCACGCTTGGCTTACAAAAATATTTTATTGGGTAGAGAACTTTTGACACAGAGAGATTGCGGGCAGGAGCCATCAGAAGATCAAAATAAAAAGTCGGACAAGCACAAGGCTTTTCAATCCATAAAATAAATGAGAAAACTCCAAGGGCGGACTCCGAAACAATTTCAAGTGGGATTACTCGGGAAGCAGGGCAACCATTTTTAAAAGTTTAGCAAGTATCCAAATATGTATGGCAAATATTCCTCCCCTTCAAAACTGTACGTAATTTAACCTGGAAAAGTAGCGAGTATTAAACAATCGATCACGTAGACATCAATCCATCTATCTGGCTTCCTCGTATTGATTTGAAAATCAACTTAAATTTGCCTATGTCAAAACTGTCAGGACAAGACGACATGGATCCAGTCAACCAAATATTACAACCCACTCAGCTCAATTTCCACTGACGAGAAAGACCATGGTGAGTGAATGATTATATCTTTGTTTTCACTTGCGAGAGATATGAGTTTACTCTTATTTACGTACATAGCAAGAGCTACGGCCAAGAATATCCCCTTCTCTTTGGCTTAATGAGCTGCAGTCGTATATACCTTTTCAGAAACATGTAAAGAAAAGAATCTTGTAATATTTACTCATTGGGGTCGGGAGGGAGTGCTGGACTTTGTCTGCAACATCTGTATGAATTGCAGCTACCTGTTTTAACCCAGATTAAAATACTGTGAAAACGTGTTTTTATACCCGGTACTCGAACCGTAAAAAGGGTACATGGTAATTGTGCTCAAAGTGGATGTAACGCACAGAAGGAAATGTTTCCGACCCCCTAAAGTATTTATATTCTTTATCAGATACAATAGCCGACTCGATATAGCTTTTCTTTCTGTCCAACTGTCCGTCCGACTGGTCGTCTTGTTTGTCGGTTAGTTTTTAGAGACTATAAAAGTTAGAGCCACCGAATTTTGTCTCCACACTGTAGTGATTTCACACTGATACAAGTGTATTTAACCAATTTTCCCGACCCCAATCCACAATTTTGTAGATAAAAAAATCGAAAAACGCGATTTCGTAGAGATAGACTATATCTATCAGATCACTGAACAAAGATTAGATTGGTTCATTATTATGAGTAGCGGGTAAGAAATTGTGACGCGTAAGAAGCGTCTCACACGTTCCTACACGTTTTTGTTGTTGTTGCTCATTTGTTCTCGCTCGCAAAGTCTGCCTCATGCCTCTAACCATACAGGACTGTATGGTTAGTGCTCATTCTGTATGCGTCTCTGGGGATGGGTGGCGAGCTAAAAGGGCGTGTTGGCGGGCCTCCATCAGCCGTAGAAAAAATGTAAAATGTAAAATGCAAAATTTGAAAAAAACCACAAGTTACATATGTACTGACTGAGTACCGGGTATAAAAGTTGTGACGCTTACGATGCGTCTTACACGTCCCTCCTCGTTTTTCATTTTATCTCTGAAAATTATACATCTTCTTTCACTGCTAACTTGCTCTCTCTATAGTACGCTCTTTTGTTGGTTTAATGTGATTGATTTATTTTGTACTTCAATTAAAATGTTCCCTGTATATGCCACGACTGAGGTAACTAAGCTGGTGCCATTCTCTCTGGCCATAGGATAATAAAAGAGAAGTCAAAGAGAGTGGAGAAAATATTTTAAGGTACATTTGGCTTAGGACAAGGTTTTTTGGAACTTCTTCTGCTTTGTGGCGAAATTCTGTAAGAAATTTTTTGTTCACCCTCGTGTGTGCTTGGGTGCCATAAATTATGAGCCAGTCATTTGTCAGGATTTTTATCCACCGAAAGGTGGTACAGGTATCGAGAAAGAACAGGAAAAGCATCCAAATGCCGTCTAGCTACATTTAAGAGCATATTTCAGAGCCAGCACTTGCCAAGATTTTCGTTTCTTTTAACATTTTAATGCTGGATTCTCTTGCGCACACGAAACTTTTTCATGACGCTCACCACTACTCCCCAAAGAGATGTCCCGAGCTATCTTTTCCTCTGTGCTGATGTAACATTAAAGTGGAAAGTCTTAAAGCATAAAACACACTCACAGCGCCAGAGGCCCGTCAACGTTATGGGCAGCATTGTTTGTTCTCCACCATTCAGATTTTGCTTGCACTCGCACATAAATTAAGAACTGGCTGTACAAATTCTGTTGGCTGATGACGACGATGAAGGCCCCAACCCCTACGCCAGCGAAGCAGACTTTTTCTTGACTCCCTTAAAGTCCCTGGCAACGCCACCTGCTGTCAGGTGGAGGTGGAGTCCTCGTAGAGACTCTTCCATAAGAGTCGTCGACTCCATCGCAATTACATCGCCGGTTTTCAGCTCTACTTGTTTGTTGGTCCTTATTTTTTCATTGGACTTTCATGGAACTGTAGGCTTGTCATTCAAAGCACTTTGCTGCATAATTATGTATCTTAGGCACATCTGGTGGCACAAATACTCCTTCCCTTCATTCAAATATTGAAGAAGGTATTCCAACAACAGAACTATGTAAAAATTATCAAATTAAAATGTAACTATATTTGTATTTAAAGTAATTGATGGAAATTTAAAAAGTAGTGGCCTCATCGTCATAGAATCATTGCCAGATCCAATCCTCATCTATTCCCGAAACCAGCTCGTGTAGAAACTGTTCTCGTTTCATTCTCGTCTAATTGTTAGATGCGATGCCTAGGCAACCCGAACGAGGGAAAACTCTGCCACACTGGCAGACATTTGCAGGCCTCTCTTTTGCACACTTCAATAAATTCCTGGCCGCAAGCATTCTTAATATTAGCTCTAGTCTCCATTCCCTGAGTTCTGAGTTCCGGGGCGCTTGACTTGTGTCTCGCCAATCATTAAACACAAAATTTAATTAGCTCTTAATAAAGCATTTAATTAAGACAGCTCCAGAGGCAACGCGTCCTCCTCTTCCCAGGCGGGTGCGCCACTGTCAAGTTAATATTGCCTTTGGCTAATATTAAGTGGCGATAAGCTCTGCTGTCAACACAGAGGGAGAGCTCCCTGCCATGTCGCATTTTCTCCATGTGATTTCCTGTCTCTTATGTGAGTTAGTACGTGTGTGCTTTTCTGATGTTTGAGCTACCCTGGTCAGGGATCAACAAGAAAACTTTAAGCATAAATTATATTGGTTCGAGGTTATACTCGTACATTTTGTTGGCGCAAACCGACCTGACCAATGACTGCCACGTTCCGCACATTCTCGTAGAGGTTAAGGCAAACGCCTTTAATGGCATTTAATTGGGCATAAAGTGGTCTTGTTTTTATAGACAATTTTCATCAATAACAAACGGCAAAATTCAGACCGACATTGAGCCATCCCAAACATAAAATCACTCAGTTTCTCAGTTCCTTTCGGAAATAAATATTAAGGAGTACACTGTAAATAATGTAAATAATCGATTTGGAAAGAAGGCTGCCAACTTTAAGACCAATGTGCACCTTCTTCGAAAAAAAATGAATTTATTTTCCTTTCACTTATTTTCTGATATTTGTGGCTGCCAAATTGAAATATGAATATTGGAAATCTTTTCATTTGATCAGTGCCCCATGAGCCAGGGTAAATCGAAAGGCTGCCCGGTCAGACAGAAACTGCAGTTGCTGCTTCGGCTCAGTCCATTCCTTCATACATATGTATGTACACATGTACGTGCCTGGCATGGCCAAGCACCTCCAACTCCACCAAGCAGTCGTAATTGTCATGGGGCACTTTGGATGAGTGAGTTAAACGCCTGAAATGATGTTAGACTTAGCCTAGTCCAGCATGTCTGGATCTGGGGTCTACTGGGCGTCTCATAATCGGTGCCACATAAAAAGTGCCTTCAACTGGCAAATGGACTCGTATCAAGCGTACACATTTTGCTGAGCAGCAACTGATACATACCGAATACAATTCATAAAAATGTATGAACATCACTGTCATGTATCGAAAGTTTTCTCTTCTTTCTTTTCTCCCTCTGTATACAGCCGCCCGAAGCTCGGCGGGAGTCTCTGTCGGGATATAGCAGGAAACGGAAACTATGGTCATAAATTTAATGCAGGGTTCTTGGGGCTCCTTCGCACCTAATCTGAGCCATTTTAAACAAGCTTGAGCTGGCACCCAGTCCCGGATCGGAATGCTCTCCAACAGGTCTCGAAATTCATTTATTCCCGTTCTCTTGTCTTTCTCGCTTTCCTTTTTAATTGTTTGCTCAACACCTTGGCCAGTTCCCAGCGTAGGTATGTAGGTCTCCATTGTTGGTCCCGGTCCACCTTACACAACATAATAAAAGCTTGTTAGCTTAATTGCTTAATTGGCCAAGGCTAGGGCCATTCCAACTCTCCTTCTCCGCCAACGCCTCCTTCTCCGTTTGCTGCTAGCTGTGGCCCGATGACCATGTGGGGTTCAGCACTTAGGCTCGTACGCATACGGCCAGTATCCGTATCCTCCCATCTTTCTGGTCTCACGTTTTGAATTGACTGCCCATCTTCGCAGCCATAATTACCTATGTTCGGCTTTATCTGATTAAGTCTATGAAGGCTGTATACATTCTAAGAATATATACTCTTTCACACTCATACTTTATTAAAATGGACATCAACTTCCACCTGATAACCCAGTACAATTAAGGCTCTGGGTATTTAAATAATTTATACATCCATATAAAAAAGCAAAAGTATTCTTTAAGATCTCACCAGGTGCATACTTATGACAATTAAAGGACTTTTCTACGTGATGTTCAGCTTCCATTCTTAGATTGATTTTTTCAGAGAGAAAACCTCAATAAAATTCCTCTCTTGTTTTTGACCTTTCCTTTGCATTTCCCCAAGCTAATCAGACAAAAGGAAATCTGTTGGAAATCTGGGAGGCAGCTGCCACGCTATCGATTACCACATCAACTGGCAGAGGTTAATGGAGAGGAGGGGAAAGGAACGCATTCGGGCATCAATTAGAGGCTTCCTGTTATGCCATTTGGCTTGAAGGAACTTCATTAAACGCATTTATTTCCACACACGAACACACAGCCACACTCAGCAAATATCTGACTGTCATTCAAGTTGGCTTATTCAGCAGCCGCCGACAGCATAAATACGATTTTATAGACCTACATATCTATAAGTACCTACTCAAGAATACCATACTCACTCTTCGTTTGGCTTAAACGGAGGGAGTCCAAAGACTCAACTAAGATACACGAAGTGACTCCTCTTTGGTCACTGTCAGACTAAGCTTTTGTGAGTTTGATGCTTGATTAAGTAAATGGTAAATGTCAGTTATCTTTTACACCCCCCTTTTTTCCACCATCGCCAAGGGAAACACATGTTTTATAACACTCGAAATCCACCGAATGGAGGACGACGAACATCGCGTGAACAAGTAAATGCCAAGCAATAATTTTTTTATAGCCAGCCAATGCCAAAAACATTTCGCATCGAGTGTAAGTACATATTGAAATAACGGTATTTCCATTCGTGTATCAGTATCTGTCTGCTTCAACGTACATAGGTCTCTCTGGTAAGCAGCCACAGTCCTTGTTATTGTAGCCGTTAGGTCCACATATACTCGCACTCGCATGCATACAAAGACTCGAACTGGAATCCCCACATAAATATGTGGGCGTGGCATATTTGCCGCGTTCACGATATTTATGCCCTTCGCTTTAGTGTGGGCTTAATCGTACTCTTTGATTGCAGAGAAGGGTCTACTTTACTTCTCCAACCCATCACTTTCAATGTCAAACGAGTACGAACGGGTGAGACGCTTCTTACGTGTCACAACTTTTATAATCGGTACTCAGTCAGTATATCTGTTCGTAGTGGTTGTTTTTCGAATTTTACATTTACATTTTAAATTGTTTTTACATGTGCATTTCATCTACATCGACAACACTTCTCACTCCAACACGCTCCTTTGGCTCGCCCCCCTTCCCTAGAGCCGCACACTGCAGAGTCACGGCAGAGGCAGAGGCGCGGCAGAGGCAGCATCACAGATGAAGAAAAAATTTACAATTTGACAAAAAACCGCTAGGGTACAGATGTAGTACTGAGTACCGGATATAAAAGTATAAAAGCATCTCACACGTCCCTTCTCATTTTGTCTGTTGACGCTCATATGTATGTGTATAATTTGCATACTTCGACCCTAAAGTTTAGAGATACTTCTTTCTTTGCGTTACGAACTTCTGCCCTCTGTAAACCGTTTATTTTTTGTTAACAAAATATGAGGAAAATATGAAGAAAACATTTGGTATTTTATGTTTCGGTTTAAACTTTTTGAATAAAATAAATAGCATGATTTAGAAGATAACCAGTGGGAACGCTTGTGAGACGCTTTGTACGCGTCACAACTTTTATACCCGGTACTTAGTCTGGAATTTTTACTGGTTTTTTTAGAACTATATAGTTAACAGTTTTAACATTTTCTACATCTGTCATCTACATATACGTACATCACTTCTTCCGTCAACACGCCTTTTTAGCACGCCACCCTCCCTCAGTGCCTCATGAGGCGAGTGTGCGAGCGAAAAAGTATGAAAACAATAGACAAAGCTGATGGACGGTATTGGGATGGCCACTTAAAGCCATTTATTTATTATTTATTTTTATTGGTTATATTAATGTTCCGATCTAATCCCAATTCAGTGATCTGATTGACATGGTCATTTTTTTGTAATCTTCAAAACTGTGGATACAGCAGATTTTCGAACTTTGTGGGGGAGAATGGGGGCGCAGCGAAATTGTAAAATACATTTTTAGCAGTTCGATATCTCATACATCTTGATGGTGATATCTCTGATATCCAGGCGCTCATCAAGACGGGCGGAGGGACGGACAGACAGACATGGCTATATCGACTAGGCTTTTGATACTGATCAAGAAGATATAGACTTTTTGGGGTCGGAATAGTTTCCTTCTGTGCGTTGCATATATCCACTTACTACCACAAATACAATGTTTCCTATTTACTCTTTGAGTACTTGGTATAAAAAGTAGCAGTCAATCCGATGCAGCTACGAGAAGTGATAGGTTTCTGGCATACTCCACCTGGGGATCCAATCGGTTGCCATGAGGAGAGGAGGGAACAGCCGAATAACCGCTCGAAATGGAGTAATAGTTCCAGTTCTTATTTTTTGTGCAACCGGTAGGAGGCCCAATAGATAAAAGAACATGTTCTCATGTGGTAGACGAGTAGCTAAATCAACTCTGTATTGGCATTTCTTATTCAGAACCAAGGCAACGCCCTGGGACGAAGCATAGTCACGGCAACACTCTCACCTGCGCCCAGAAGCAGTCCTGAATGTGTTAAGCATCCTCCGAACCATTTTCTACCTATTTTCCTAGATTACACTCAAATGCATACTCTCGTATGCAGAAGATAGTTTTATAGATAGTCCATAGTTTTGTGCGGATTCTAAGAGATTCTAAAAGAAGCAAAGCCGGCAAATGTCGACAGCGTTGTTTAAGCCTTTAGACTCCTTTATCTTGGTTTTGAAGGCGCATAAGCGGAACGGGAAGGTACTATGCGGTTTGGCCATGGTCGCACCACTCGCATCAGCTGATCATTATTAGATACATATGTATAGCACACCAACAGATAAACAGATAAGCCTCTCTACCTTGGGGTTGGCCTTGCGAAACATTAAGCTCTCCTTTAACCATTAGACGCATCTGCGGCTTCCAAAAGCATTTTAACTTGCAGCTGTGCGGCGACGGCAAGTGTCGGCACTGTCACGCAACTTAGTGCGGTGAGTGTTTCAGATTGTTGCGAATTTGATCAGAACAAAAGGGGAACAACTTTAGGCCCAACTCAGACTTATCAGTTGCAGTCGAGCTAACATTGTTTTGAATCGAAATCAAAAGGAAAGATACAATTTTGCAGCCGTTTGCCAATAGCAGAAAACAAAAAAACACTATTCAGTTTTAAAACAAAACTTTGACGCCCATTTACAAACTCTGTCTGCGACTGTACGAGCAGTTGCTCCGACTACTGCGGAGCACTGAACCTACCTCATGCATAATGCAGATTGGTTGGACATGCAGCATCTGGACAAGCTTCTCGGTCCGTTTACTGAGACAGATATGCATGGTATTCTTCATTCATTCATCTATTCACTCACTCTCTCATTCATCCGTGGCTCTCTTTCTAGCTTCAACACAGCCCAGGCCACAGTGCCTGCAATTTATTTACCGTCCAGCTTCTCAGGACTGGCAGGCTAATTAGGCACAGCCGTGTGGGACTGTGCTCCGCTAACGACCCGCCTGAATAATTCATTAGCTGGCAGTCCCAGTCCTCTCTCTTCCACAAGCCACTCATGCAAGTTTTGATCTCGTTTCGTTTCCCTCCATGTTCATAGCTTCAAAACAACCGCAAACATAACCAAAATGTAAACAGGAACATGCTCCGACTAGTTTATTTTTTCCAGCGTATGTGGCTGTGTCCCAGATTACACATATCACTGGAAATGTCTCCATACGGATGCAAGCATCTAGAATCTAGATACATCTGCAATTGTTTGTATTAACTTACCGAATAGTAATAGTTCTGACTCGAGTGATTGTTCCACAATGTATACACTCTTCTAACATTTCCGATTAGCCCCAGGAGATTTTAATTTTGGACGCCATCAGCTCTTTCTTTTTAATCAAATTAAATGTTTATTTATAAACTTTACGACTTCTGCCACATATTCAGACACATACTAGATATTTAAGACCATATCCTTAATAAATAATATTAATAAAATAAGGTTCAAAATAATGTACATTTTGTTTGGTATTTTAATATAAATATACATTTGTACATATGTACATAGATACGTGTCTGTTGGTGAAGTCTGTCCCAGGTCATTGGAGCGCACGTTTTTCATATTTCTGTAATTCATTACCAAGACTTTCCCAACTGTCAAGTTGGCGCAGCCCAGCCAGGGTCTAGGTTCAGGGCCCTGTGCTTGAGTGTAAGTAGTCTCTAAGCCCGCCAGCAGACTTAAACATTTATATCGGTGCCCATTTCAGGAAGAAAATTTTAGCATATATGTAGGTATATCCTTAAGTTTCCCGACTATGACGAAGTTGTTCGCACTTGGAAATAATTCTTAAGTTTATATAACACGCAACGTAAATATATTTCCTTTAATGCAAAATAAGACTCTCCATGAACATTTTATACGACTTTTTCTTCAATACAAGTGCGTAAATGCAATATTAATAGGTCAAAGGTATTTTAAGGCAAAGTTTGTAAACTGCAAGTTAATGTTTATTACGAACTGCAAATAGGTAGCAGCAACTCCACCAGGCTCATGGCTCATGGTTGAGCGAGATTTGTGCTCTGACATGGCACAAGTTTTGGCTGACTCATGGCAGTTGATTTAATGCTTTGTGGGGATCGGCAAATGTAGGGAAACTTTTTCCCCCACTTCCCAGCTGCTTGACAACTGAAAATATTCACCCAGATGCTAGTTTATGTGGCGAACAGCAAGGAAGCCGAAAGTTTGCTTGCATTTGCTGCAAATGTCATAAAAGACATGCCTAATGCGTTTTTCTTTGCCAGTGGAAAAAAACACGATTCCTTCATCAGAATCCTAGTTGATTCGGTAAGCAATTCTTTTGGCTCTGCAACCGCAATCATACGATGAGCTGCTGCTCCAATTGACTCTCGAACTTTTGTCAAAAAGAAAGCGAACTATGCGGGTAAAACTCTTTTGGTGGCGGAAGGGGGCGGGGCTCATTTTTGAAAAACATTTGTAACAGTGTGAGCATACAGAATGAGTGAGCATCAGGATGCAAAATTTGGTGGCTCTAGCTTTTAAAGTCTCTGAGATCCAGGCGCTCAATAAGACGCCTCTAATGTACAGATGTACTACTGAGTACCGGGTATAAAAGTTGGAACGCGTAACAAGCATTTGATTTCATATTTTTTTTATATATTTTTTTACGATCTCTCACTCCACACGTGCTTCGTGC
This sequence comes from Drosophila guanche, assembly GCF_900245975.1. Taxonomy (NCBI): domain Eukaryota; kingdom Metazoa; phylum Arthropoda; class Insecta; order Diptera; family Drosophilidae; genus Drosophila; species Drosophila guanche. The sequence goes on along the minus strand of NW_022995744.1, from coordinate 1,771,031 downwards.
AGTGTGCTGCTCCAGAAGAGCTAAAAGAGGCGTGCTAAAAAGGCGTGAAATGTGATGTAGATGACATGTGTAGAAAAATGTTGAATTTAAAATTTAAAAAATCACTATGGTACAGATGTACTACTGAGTACCGGGTATAAAAGTTGTGACGCGTAAGAAGCCTCTCACACGTTATTCCTAGTTGTTCCTCTGGCTTACATTTCGTAACCTTTTAGCGGAAAGAGAATCAATCAGCCAATCACCTATGAATCATTTGATTCCATTTATTTCCATATTTATGAACTCTTGTTCTGGACGTATTTTAGTAGCTATCAATGCTATTCATAAATTTAAAAGATATAATATGACAAATATTTGCAGAAGTTATGGATGCGAACAGTATCAATACCAGATGGATATATTCTATTGAAAACTGTATAGATTTTTCGATTTCCATGAAAGTGTATTTTTCATCCATGTTTTTCACTACACTACCCTACTTACGTACCCTACGTACTTACCCTATCTCAGTTATTTTGTGAACCAATAGCTCCTCCACCACCTCCTTCTTCCAACTCAACCATCACATCCGACTCCCGACAGTGGCTCGTGCTTGTCTCGAGCGTACTGATGCCCGTTGTATTTTCGGAGCTTACGAATGGTGTCTCGCTGAAGCGCACTTCCACCGTCTGCTCGTCACCAGAGTCAAGGTAGTCCCCATCGTCGTCGGTGCGCTGGCGGACGCGCCTCATCAGCTCCACCTGCTGCGGCTGCTGGAGATGCTGCTGGTGGTGCTCCCCGCTATGGATGAGGGCGGCGTTGATGTTGCGTGCACTAAGAATGGGCGACACTGCTCCCGTGCCGTTGCCATATGTGGGCTCTCTGGGTATAATCAAGAGCTTCTCCTTGGGCAGGCAGGTCTCCTGGGTGATGCCGTTGTCGTCCTGATCCTCCGCGTCGCGACTGCCCCCGATCCCGATCCCGCCCTCGCCGTTGCCATGATGAAGACGGGGGCCGCAGGTGTTGCGGTCGCTACGATTGTAGCCGCGGGTTATGTTGATGATATTGTTGTTAGAGGGATTGAAGCAGGGAAGAACGTGCTTAAACTCCTTGCGGAAGTTCTCGTTGAGCCAGGCATAGAGAAAGGGATTGTAGCAGGTCGAGCTCATGGCAATGGAGTGGGCCACGAAGAAGAACAGTATGTAGAACCTCCATTCGTTGGACTTGACGTCAAAGTCGTCGAATATGTTGACCAGATTGATGGGAAGCCAGCTGAGACCGAACACAGCCACCATACAGATGAGCATGCGGTTGGTGCGCTTCTTGCGATCCCGATCCGCCTCCTCCCTTCGCGAGGACTTGGAGCCCGGCTTGGCCCTGGCCCGCTGGTTTAACTTTACCGAGATCCACACGTAGCAGATGGAGATTATGAAGAACGGCAGCACGAACTGTAGCGTGGTGGTGATGGCTCCAAACACCTTGCGATACTCCTCCGACGGCCAGTTCTCCTCGCAGACCATACGGGTGTAGGAAAGATCCGTGCTCACCCCCGAGGTCATCACCTGCATGTAGGCCTGGGCAGCGGAGGTGGCGTCGGGCGATTCAATGAAGGCTGTCAAATCGTAGCTCCCGTTGAAGATCATGGCCGCATCGACACTGCTGTCGTTCCTACTCATTTGGGTGGTGCCGTTGATCACCTCGTTGGTCATCTTCACGTACATGCCATAGGGCACAGTAGCCAGAAGAGCAATCACCCATATGCTCACAATGATTCCAATGCAGGTAGATAGCTTCATGCGCGGATGGAATGGATAGATGATTACAAAGTACCGATCGATGGCTATGGATGTCAGAGTCAGCGTGGATATATAGATGCTGCAGCCCTGCGCGAAGGACACCAGGTGGCAGAGCGTGCGCCCGAAGGCCCAGCGGCCCATGAAAGTGTACAGCGGCGTAAAGGGCACGCCCAGGACGCACAGTAGGATATCGGAAAGGGCCAGGTTCGTGATGAATATGTTCGTGACCGTTTGCATTGCCCGATTCCTTAGGACTACGTAGCACACGAGGACATTTCCAAACACTCCCAGAACGAACACGGTGGCGTACAGCATGTAGAAGAAAATCTGCACGAACTGGTTGTGGATGACGCCCCCTGACTTGTCCACCTCAATTTGGGCTGCTTCTGCGGCAGCCTCTGCTGCTGCCTCTGCTGCGGCTGATGCTGCTGCCGATGCCGCCGCCACTGCTGCCGCTCCTGCGGATGCCGCTTTCGCCAGACTGCTGCTCGTCGCGGCCGTAGTCAGGCTCCAGTTGGTGGTCGTCAGCAGTGGCAGCTGCGTGGTCGTAGCCATCCAGCTGAGGTTGGCCATCTTTGTTTGGTCAGGCCAAGCTAATGGGTTAGGTTATGGGTCAAGGTCACAGTAGTTTGACACACACAGCTAACCCACTCGGTGAGTGCTCGTCTTCCGGTTGGGAATGGGCTTCGCCGGATGTGTGCCACTTAAGCAGCCATTTCCGTCTCCGTCTATGTTGATCTCTGTACGTCCTTATTCAGCAAATTTTATTCGCTATTTTACTCGTTACTAGTTGCCTAAATCTCCGGGTCCTGTAAATGGCAATGAATGGTAGAGAGAGAACTTTTAGTTAAAATATTTTCGCTTATGGGGAGAGGGGGAGCAAAATACTTTTCAAATAATTATCCTATCATTCTATTAAAGCTTTTAGATGTTTTTTCCCTCCAGCATATCTCATTATTATGACGGCTTAACCTTTTGATACGCATACCTTGCAAACTTGCTGCCATCAGTGCCAAACTTATCGTTGATATTGTACATCCCTTCATTAAAATTCATACAAAAGTTTTTAGCTAGGAATCGCTTGTCAGATGGACTTTAAAAGTAAGTTCTCTCCCCTACACTGCAGACCGCTTCTGCCACCGACTTCACAGTCTCTACTTTGCCTTCTGGTTTCTGCTTTTTGGCCAAAAGGGATTTAGTTGTTTCTTTGACTGGCTTTTATTTTTAGTCCCTGTCAGACACGCTTCCAAGGCAGAGCTCCCTCTTAGTGGCGGAGGGAGCGGGATTATTAAAAACAATGCGAATGTGACAGTAATGATCTTTGTCAAACATGGAGGCAAGTGCAGAAGGGCAAGGGCGGAAGATGTTCAGACAAGACCATGTACAAACAGTTGTTGGCTGAAGCTGCAGCAGTTGTTCTCCACACAATTCTCATCACGTCGTGCACTTGACGGGTGGAGCTTAAAATCCCGATTACCCCGACTGACCACTGCCAGCATAGAGTTTCCCAATTAGACTTTGCATTCAATCGTAAAAATCGATAAACGCCTCGTTCCTGCGAGGCGAACAAGAGTACAGACCAGAACGGACAAAATGCCTTCATTGTGGCATGCTTAGTGCTGAAGAGAGAGCAGATCAGCTTTTATTTTCATGTTTACAATGGGAAAGTACATCGGAACTTCATTGCTGCCTCAAATGGTCGAAAGTTAAGCAATCACTCAGACGAAAATGCCGATGGTTGATGGCGGTTTGTTACGCTAAAGCTGGTTGGAAAATGCAAAATTAATTGGATGGGGAAATCCCCATTACTGCACTGCACTCTTTAGAAGTTTTGTCTAATGCTTAATTTTACACATTCAACAACACCCAAAGGACCAGGTAAAGATCCTGCTCCAGTCCCATCCCTATGGCCAGACAGCCAACAACAATAATAGTTAGTTAGTTAGGCTGCAAATTGTTCGTATGTACCTGAATACGACATACTATATCGGATGAGGGACGATGGCAAATAAATACATTCGTATGCTGAATATTTTAATGTGTAACACCAAGTGCACCGATTTTTAAAAATCAACTTTTTTACAGGGTTCAAATGTAATTACTTTAATAATGACATTCGCATTCCCTTGAATGGGCATCATTGAACTCTGTAAATTAATGCAGAATATTATTCAAATTATGAATTTATCAAATTATCAACTCTGAAAATAAAATATTGAATTATAAAATTGGTCAGATGTCCTGGAGCTAATTTTGCAGACATATACAGGCAGGCAAAAAATCAACCAAATGATTTGTATGATTTAAATTGCATCTAAATTATGTGCATTTTAATAAACTCCCAATAAAAGCACAGCAGAACACCCGAAAAGGTGTCCAACAAATGGAGTGACAAACCGCTAAATTCTAAAGAAAGCATTCAAATTGATCGATTAAAATATTGAAAAATATGTTCTAAAATCCATATCCCTGAACTGCAACTCATGTACAATATAAAACGTTATAAATCAAAGGGAAATTCTCGAAAATGTTACAAATTACACAAGAAATTATGCAAAGCAGATTGACGGCACCCTGCAGCCATGACCTGTTACCGGAAGTCGGTCCACAGGGAGAATGTAAAAACAGCCCACGTCAAGAAATTAATCATTTTGATAAAGCATAGTGATAGCGCTCTGGCTGAACCCAGAGTGTCCGCATTAGAAGAACAACCAGGTTATTCGAATGCATCTGTATATCATGGTACGTACGAAAACAACAACAGAAGGACAAGTTGCCAGTTAGCAGTTTTCATGGCTGCTGGTGGACAGGGGTCTGAAAAGAAGATTATCAAAATCGTTATCAGCAGCCCGCATTGGCATCCCCCAAGTGTCATTATCGTCATTCTCATCCTCGCCATCACTGACGTTCCTGCTCACGCGCCTTACTCCCATTATCATTACCAACAAGCAGCACAAAGCGGCTTGAGTGTGTCCTCCCGTTCTTTCCTGTCCCGTTCTGTATTGTCCCGTCCTGTACTGTCTTGTTTTGTCCTGTTTGTCGGATGCTGGTGTCGTCCTGCTGTTCCGGACCTGCTGCTCCGACCGTATTGCCATACTTCGTAATTTTCATTTTGATGCATTTGTCACCATTTTTTGTTCGCTTTTATACTTACAATAACTTGTTCCTCTTCTTCTGCAACGATTTATCTTTGAGCCCGTGACATAATGAAACAAGGCGTTATGGCCGTGGCGAGAAAAAACGTTCACTTTAATGGGACTTTATTCTGCTCTCCTGCCCCACTCACACTCCCCCCCTCCCCTAACCAAACAGAACGTTAAGCTCCAGCTATAAGTGCCAGTATATTTATATGGCCTACTTATCGCAGAGAATTTTATGGCTACAAGGTGTATGCGTCTATCCAGAGAGTAAAAGCCATTATTGAATTTCGTATTACTGCCGGCTTAAAGATTCCATTCACACCATCGAAAGAGAGCAAAAAATTGAACGGACCAATACACAAAATAAAGAATAGGAGAGAAACTAACTCTTTCAGCCTTTTGTTTGAGAATTACTACCACCCGAGAATGGAATCATTTTAGGACAAATAGCCGGAAAGCTTTTAGATAATAGATAATAAGCAGATAGCTGCTGGCTAAATTTAAATGGCGAGAACATTTCATGTAACAGTAAGATAACATTCCGATACCCGGAAAATAATCAAATAACAGTGGTTGGAAAAATGCCGTCCAGCAATCACATAACTTCCAGATAACAAGTAAATATTTGTATAATATTTTTCCTAAATATAGTAGTCCGAAATTGTAGTAATCGTCCAATGCTATCAGGTAAAGTTACAGTCTGCTAACACCAGCTAACTGCCAGAATACTACCAGATTGCTCTGCCAGAGGAAATATTTATATTCTCCAACCCCTTACAAACCTTGACCACAACCGAGAACAACTTTGGCTAAGCCCTGCCACACCCTGTCCCTGCCACAGTCGGCGGTATTAACTACTTTTTAACCTTTTTGGGGCTGGCAGTGCTCCCAGAACTGCTGCTCCGTGCTGAAGGAAACTATGCTATTAGCCGGCACAAAAATTCCAGCGACTAATGATGTGGCCAGTGATCAATGCAGGCAGCTGGCTCTGCAGATGATTTAGAAGAGTTACCCAACCAGCTTTGCGCACTAATTAACATGGCCATTTTTATGATAATCAATTACAAAGTTCCAGCGGAAACTTTGACGTTAGTTTTACTCAAAAAACGTTGGAAACGAAGAAAGTTTTATTCGCCATCAAAGAAATTACTCAACAGATTAGGGGCCACGACAGATGAATTGAGATGAGATGGGAACATGTGTTCACTGTCCATGTCAGAGTCTTGGATCGATTGATGACGTGGAATTTAATTAAAATTTCGCTGAAGATTGTTTTCTGCTGCCATGGCAGCAGCACCAAGCACTTAAAATTGTTGCCCAGACTCGCCACTTTGCATATTGTTGAAAAGTTGAGAGAATTATTATTCGCTCGCATAAGTATCTGCTGATGATATGCGAGTACGTACATATAGAGCTACCTTCTCATGTACATGCATGAGAAGGGGGATACATATATATATATGCATATGATTTATGGTATGGCCAGCAACTAATTAGAAAGTTTATTTCCATTTAAGCTCCCAGTGCACTCGTTTCGAAAGCACGTCGTTCAGCAAAGTGACTCACTCGTCAATTCGAGCATTTCCCTATTTTACGATGACACATGCACATGAGTACCGAGATCAAAGATACATACATGTGGGTATGAGAAAATCCACATATCAGAGCGAATATATCACAACTCAGACAAAATTAAAATCATTGTGGAGTTGCAGGGAAATCTGCATACCCTTCCCGTACTAAAAGATGAAAGATAATGAACTCAAATTCAATGTAAGAATTGCTTTAGAATTATAATGCAAAATAAGTGTAGCGAAAACGTTTAAAAAATTAACCTGGCTGATGACTCCCCCCTCTTGTATTTGTGGACCCAATCAATGCTCAGCAAATAGCCTGAATAAATTATAATACAAACAGCTAAATTAAAGAACCAAAAATAGCAGCAAATTACTTCGACACGAGTCCTCGCCCTTCGGCAAGTGCCCCTGTTTGGGCCGCTCTAAGCCCATTACGGCCCCAGTGGACAGACAGAGCAGCCTGGTGCGATAAGTATCAGCGACATTGCCATAGAGATAACACTGAAATCAAACTAAATGGCGAAAATTGGCAGGCAACAGCACGAGGAAATCCAGGCGGCAAATATTTTATCAAAAAACAGAAATCGCATAGTATAAAAATCGCAGTTAAACATTATTAGAGGGCGATGGCGATAGGGAGGCAGGAAGCGACCCTTATAACCATTAATAAGATTGTTTTAGCATGAATTTACGGCCGAAGGCCCCGCCCCACCAGTGACCCACAGAGCCTCTGTCTCTCCTTCCGAACTCTTATCCCCTGGCAAACAGAAGCATTCGAGCCAAAATGTAAACAAGTCACCCCCACAGTCGGCCCTACTTCGAAGGCTCTGCTGCTCTGTCCCGTACTCAACGTAAGGCTGACAGTCTATTTGGAAATTGAAATGTTTGCTAACACGAGCCACTCGAATTTCTCAAAGCAAAGAACCAAACAAAAATGCATAAAAAATGGGAAGAAATATATAAAAGTAAAACGAATTTCATACAAATTACACGGCCACTTTTGGCCAAAGCTCAACGAGGCATGCAGCCAAAGAGCCATCAGAGCCAGAGACCAACAGGCCCACCCCTCCCCCCCCCCCCCCCCCCCCCCCCCCCCCCCCCCCCCCCCCCCCCCCCCCCCCCTTCCGAACGCCCCCTTTCCCCCAAAGGGGCCAGAAGAGCTGTGTGTGAGCTTTGTGCTTTGTGTTTGTGGTAAGTGGTAAGTGGTTCCACTCGTTCCGCCAAAGCAAGGCGCTCTAAAGTACCTCGAAAAACACAATTTGAATACGAGTATACCGGCAATTACAAGTGGACGGAGTGGTCGGACCAATTATTATCCTCTCGGAAATTGTCAACACAAAAACATACAATAAACAGATTCACCTTTATTGCGGTCTATTGCGTCCTTTAATGCGATCTAATCAATTATTGCAGTCCCTCGCAGCAAAACTGTTCCGAAAACTGTACAAAATTTGCCTTTAAAATCGTACATTTATACTAATTCAAATATGGGTTGAAATTTTTGTATACTGACTGCATTTTATACTATTTAAACAATTTTTTTATGCCGTTTTTCTCTAAATCCCCATTGTCTATCGTCCGTCTTCATCATCATTCTACAAGAACAATTTCCCTAATTATATAGAATTTACCTCACTTAGTCATGACCCTCTCAAATTGTCTCCAATTACCCAAATAACTGTAAACTAACTAACCTGCCTGTGACCTCAAGATAAGGATACCGAAGATTCGGTAGACAATTCTCTGTAGCTGGTGTGCGTTAAAAGATTCATAATTTTCCATAAGCTTTTAAAAGGCCAGCCAGTGCCTACCAGGGCGCGGACGTCCAAGCAAAACTTTTCAGAATTATATGTATGCACTCGTAGTTGTCATCGTTCCACTCTCAGTGGTAATAGCCAGAACGCAGGAGGGGACTAAACTATAAATGCAAATTCCAAGGACACAGCAGCGTTGAACTTTCGACTGAGCTACATATGGTCTGGTCGGAGGGTGTGTCCTAAGCATATAGAACCCTGACAGGAGGTGTGCCTAACGAGGACACACTCGATGTTGTCTCCTTTTCTGTCTGGCTGGGTCTGTCTGTCAGGCCTTCCTTTCTTCAGCGTGTTTACTTCCATTTTCTAATTTTTTCGTTTGGCAGGAAAAAATATTCAATTACTATTTGCATTCGACTAAACAACTAAACAACTAAAAGGCTATTCGCATTTGAAGATTATCTTTGCGGACTACGAATAAAATATTGAAGTTACAATAGGAATTTCGATTTTTGAGAGGTTTGCTAAATGATTGTGGCTTATCCCCTCCTAATAGATCTCATTCGGCACAGCCGAAAAACTTTATCCGCAGCTGATAGACTCCATCAAAGCGGAACTAAAAAGGAAGGTACATAGGGTTGAAGTCTTCTAATAGATCCGCCCAATTAATACTGGCCACTAAGCTTTAATGAACTGAAAAATATCAGCGACATGAGTGCCAGGTTGAGAAACTCCTATTTACTTCTTCTCAGCGTGGTCTTCTTTATTTGTTCCAAATACCAATAACAAATACAACAACTTGTATAAAATGATGAAATCCAACAACAATTCCAATGGAGGAATATTCATGAGTCATGAAAATACTTATGTACTTACTTTAATAAAAATGTATTGCAAGCCTGCTCTTTGTTTTCGATTATATTTTGGTATATACTACATCAAAAATGTTAGGATATGGCAACATTATCTATCAGTTGTGATTGTGTGATCACATTGAAGGACGCTGTATTCAGTCTTTTTATTCTTTGGCGAATACAGTTACACTACTTCAAGAATATAAATGTATGTGAGTTTGTGTCTGATCTTAAGATTTTAAACTTTGTCGCCCCCCCACACCTTACTACGTGCTCTTTGAACCCTTTTTCCATATCCGCTTATCCCTGCTTGAATGGGCATGGCTGTTTTTGTGCCTTTTCCTTGATGGCATTGCTCACTTGTTTGGGGGTTTAACCTTTTTCCGGTTGCCACATCAACAATAGCCGAGCTGCAAACCCAAAAAAAAAACAGACAACTGCAAAAATGAAACCAATTTCCCTTGTCTTCGACGGCATTTGTTTGCACAACCTTGGTCCTTGGTCCTCGACACTTGCTCTATGTTGGTGTCCCTGCATAACGGGCGGCGACATCGGCGACCGGGCCCACAAAACACACACGAGTGCGACTACGAGTATGTTAGAATTGAATGAGAATCAATGAATTTTATGGCGAATATATTTTCCATATGTACATACATGACTCTCCTCTACCTGACCCCGTTCCAGCCTTAGCTTACACTCAAGCGATTCCATCGTATCCACACACAAACACACAAGCGCGCACTTGGAGACTGCAGTTTGTGTGTGGTTTTTTTTGTATTCATTTGTTTATTCCTTCTAATTAATTATCTAGCTTTAATAATACTTTAAATATAATAATAATAATAATACTTCTTACACTAGTGGGTATACTCATAATGAGGGCCGTATTTTCTGGTGGGAGTGGGCGCCCGTCGCGCGCGGTACTGCCGCAAAGCATTGCTTCGCACGCTCGAAGGCTCCTACTCCGTCTCCTGTTTACGACTCCTCTCCAATGCTCTCAGCGTTCGCATAACGCTCGAGGCGAACTCTGCGGCCGCTTCCCATGTCCTTGGCTCGGCCAGCATGATCGGCACCAAGGTCTCGGAGGAGATCCTGGCGCCTACTGCTGTCTCCATGCGGTGTCGCTCGTGGTCGAACCGGTGGCATTCGAAGAGGACGTGCTGTGCATCCTCCACTATGCCGGTGCCGCACTCTGGGCACCAGTCCTCCGTCTCGTGGCCAAAGCGCTTGAGGTAGCTGCGGAAGCAGCCATGACCGCTAAGCGCTTGGGTGAGGTAAAAATCTACCCGGCCGTGCTTCCTCTCCATCCAGGCTTGCAGCTTCGGTATGAGGGTGTAAGTCCAGCGCCCCTTAGTTGACCTGTCCCACTGGTTCTGCCATCTGCTGATGCTGTTCCTCCTCGCTGCAGCCTTCAGCTCTGCTCTTGTCGCATCGCTTTCGCCCTGCACGGCTGTATGGATCTCCGCTCTCTCCCTTATTAGCTCCCTGAGTGGGACTTGCCCCGCAATGACTAGCGCAGCTTCGTCCGACACAGTCCGGAACGAGCACGCTATTCGTAGGGCACACAGCCTGTACGTCGCCTCAACGCCTCGCATGTAGGTCTTTACCTGAGCGGCTTTCGCCCACGCGGGCGCTGCGTACAGGATCTGCGACGTCACAACACTCGTCAGGAGCTTCCGCGTTGCCTGCTTCGGACCTCTGGTGTTGAGGAGCATCCGTGAGAGCGCTCCTGCGGTTCCGCTGGCCTTCCTCTGCACGTACTCCAAGTGCTCCTTGAAGGAGAGGCNGGTCTCGGAGGAGATCCTGGCGCCTACTGCTGTCTCCATGCGGTGTCGCTCGTGGTCGAACCGGTGGCATTCGAAGAGGACGTGCTGTGCATCCTCCACTATGCCGGTGCCGCACTCTGGGCACCAGTCCTCCGTCTCGTGGCCAAAGCGCTTGAGGTAGCTGCGGAAGCAGCCATGACCGCTAAGCGCTTGGGTGAGGTAAAAATCTACCCGGCCGTGCTTCCTCTCCATCCAGGCTTGCAGCTTCGGTATGAGGGTGTAAGTCCAGCGCCCCTTAGTTGACCTGTCCCACTGGTTCTGCCATCTGCTGATGCTGTTCCTCCTCGCTGCAGCCTTCAGCTCTGCTCTTGTCGCATCGCTTTCGCCCTGCACGGCTGTATGGATCTCCGCTCTCTCCCTTATTAGCTCCCTGAGTGGGACTTGCCCCGCAATGACTAGCGCAGCTTCGTCCGACACAGTCCGGAACGAGCACGCTATTCGTAGGGCACACAGCCTGTACGTCGCCTCAACGCCTCGCATGTAGGTCTTTACCTGAGCGGCTTTCGCCCACGCGGGCGCTGCGTACAGGATCTGCGACGTCACAACACTCGTCAGGAGCTTCCGCGTTGCCTGCTTCGGACCTCTGGTGTTGAGGAGCATCCGTGAGAGCGCTCCTGCGGTTCCGCTGGCCTTCCTCTGCACGTACTCCAAGTGCTCCTTGAAGGAGAGGCGAGTGTCGATGAGCACCCCGAGGTACTTGATTGCCCTCTGCGAGCGTATCGTGGTGCCACCGACCTGCACACTTGCAGTCTCTACAGCTTTCCGGCTCGATATGAGCACCGCCTCGGTCTTCTGCGCTGCCAGGTCCAATCCGGCGACCGTAAGCCACGACTCCACGGCTCGGACGGCCGCGTTGGCGAGCTCCTCCGCTGCGGCAAGGTGCTTGGCCACCACTACTATGGCGACGTCATCCGCAAACCCCACCATGCTGGTGTTGGCTGGCATCGGGAGTCTCAGGACTCCGTCGTACATGGCGGAGTGTGTGTGGTGTGGTGCGGTGTGCGGTGTGTTCCTGCGTGAATGTGGGTCTGGTTCAAGGGCCAGCGACCATAATTAATTGGCAATTTAGTGCAGCTTCCACTGCAAGCATACTGCGGTTAAACAGGAGACAATGGCCCCATAAATTTATCCCGGAGAGCAATCTCAACCGGATGAGTGCCGCTCGATGGGTTTGTTGGTCTCTTTAGGCAATACTAATGCCACCGTTGCTGAACCTTTCTTCTCATTGTTTTTAACATTCTCCTTATCAGAAGGCAGTGCACTGTGGAAATGTCTTAAACTGTCAGTCTAAATGAGGGGACCGGGGCCAGTCATAAGGCATTCCCACCCAGTCGGGTTGTTTCAGTCTTCAGCCGTGGCCGAGCTTCAATATGTCCAACAGATTGTCCTCAAATTCTTAAAAGTGAATGGTAAGAAAACGGTGGGACAGGTGACCCACAGGTCATAAAAAAATCAACATTACATATGTGTGTATAATGCTTAAGCGTGAAGGCAATGACGTGTACAAGAGTCGGAAAACAACTACAATAGTTTTCTGTTTTCATTTGTAAAAGGAAAATACTTGTACTCTCCATTAATCTATATTTTATAAAATATGCGAATCAATTTAATTGTACCATAAATATTGTTAAACATTTTATTCCCTAGCTGTTTTCATAAAAAACTGTCTTTTCATAATTTTCAAAAACATAAAATAAGTCCTTTTCTGGCCTGCCAGCTGCTTTAAAGCGATTAAGTTATAATTGTGTAGGGGGTCGCAAAGACCAAACTTTTCGGTTGACCTTCGGTTCCGTATTACGAGTATCCGCTTACCCGTCTCGATATCGATTTTAGTTATGCTGATTTTTGGCTGCAATATGTTCATTTAGGATAAAGAACAGAGGAGACTACAGTCAGAAAATGGCTGTAATAAGCAACCCCCTTGGCTCTAATTTAAACGCTAGCCGAAATTTGTCTTTAGTCAACGCAAAAAGACAACAAATTTATTAAATGTTGGCTCCGTGGACGGGATCTCCGCGAAAGCAGAATCAAAAGCCAAGAACAGATAGCTCGGCCAACGGGCCAACGGGCCAACTCAGCTGCCTATGCCACCCACGTGTGTTATCTACGGCTCTATCTCTATTTTGTGGCCCCAGAGCACAACCCTGGTTCGCTGCCCATCACCTCTTTGCCTCTCCTCAATTTTTGCATTTTAATGATATTTGAACCGCGGTGCGGCCGCTGTCTGCTCGACCCGATATGGGGTTGAGTCAACATGGGTGGGGATGGGCTTTGGCAATGGGGATAGAGCGCTATGATGGTTACGATGATGATGATGACGATGGTGGAGACCATGTCGAGTAAGGCAACAGCAGGATAATGAATCCATAAATACTCTTGAATTGATCATGACATACATATTATAATAAATACAGCAATATCATAAAACATATCTTAGGTGATAATAAATATTGCAATGAAAAATCTCTGGACCCATAGATAAATGGGACAAGACAAATATAAACGAGTAGGAACGTTTGTGAATACTCAGTCAGCATATCTGTACCTTATTGGTTTTTTTCCGAATTTTTTCTACATCTGTCATCTACATCTACATCACCTCATCGAGTAACGGGTATAAAAATTAAGTATGTCGAGAAATCTAGCACACGAGACCTGAGTTGCCTGAGACTCATCTTAAATCCACTAAACCCTGCGACTCTTTCGTGAATAGAGAATTAATTATGCTGCTGGCCGCAGGGTAAAGGCCTTTTCCTATAGCCCACAGCCAGTAATGGCCCTCACTTCAATCCAAATCCCCTGACCCCCAATTGCGGTTTCTGTGTATCCTTGAAGCTTCAACGAGGCTTTGTTGGTGTTGTTCTTTTTTGAGCCTGTCCCGTTCCGTCTGTCTGTCTGTCGGACGGTCGTCTAATTGAAAAGCAATTAATTTTTTTGGGCTCCAGTGGAAGGAACTCTTGCCCCACTCTGGATCTCTGGCTCCACTGGGCCCTGAATTATTGACAAAAGTTAGGTGAGCAACTAGATGAGCTGAAATCATAACGAAAACTAGTAGAGCACACCCGAAAGAGCACACCGAGTGGGGACTATGGAGCTCTAAGCCGGTCGGCTAGGTCTCTGAAGAAATTTGAAAATCCTAGTAGCAATTGTCTGAGTGACTGTCAATGGAAAGCCAGAATCTGGCTCACCCTCCCAGACCCTCTGACTACGAGACCAGACTACATTGTGGCTGAGGCTGTGGCTATTGGTGGGTGTGGCGACTGCTACGGGGCCTGCTTTCAAAGAAACGCAAGACCAAAGACCAAGTCAAAGGCAATGTCAATGGCAACCGCTGCTGTCCTTGAAAATGCCAATCGTTTTATGGCCCGCCGTGGCCTTAGCACTCGAAGGCCTTGTACTGGTTGCTGTTGACGTTGACTGCTTCGAGGAGTCCTCCTCGAGCTCAGACCAGGGGCCGCCGTCGCTCAGATTACCCATAAAAATGTCACCTGTGACTTGCGACTGTGAGAAATCAAATAAATTCAAGCAGCTGCTGGAATCCAGGCCACCTTCTGCCATCCATTTCATGCCCTTCCTACACTCTCCCTTATTCAATTCCCCATGTACCATGCTCCGTGCTCCGTGCTCCGTGCTACCTATACGCATTTCTTATCAAGCCATTTTCCTCATAAACACATACACAAACCCGTGCACATGCCAACTCTTGCATAATTTATGCAAAACTTAGTAACCAATAAAAGTGGAAAACGATACCGGAGTATAAGGAACGCAAGTTGAGCCAATGGTGGGCACAGGGGAGCACCGACTAGGAGATACCTAAAGGGAAGCTTCAGGTTCTCGTTGATTAACTAAGCTAATCACTCCTTATTTTACTAAAAATTCTTTACGTATGCACTTTGGGAAGGGAACAGGTTATACAGATAAAGAGTATGGTATTGTGTTAATAGTCTTTCGTTGCACAACATACCCCTTTCTTCAAGATTATCATTTGACAACAATAAAAATAAAACATTTTCTGAAATCTCTGAAATGTGCTGAAAAGTTGTGGCCCCCAACTGATTTTCGTATCTCCCTAACTGTTTCTCACCCACCTACGGCAAAATGCAAATGGACGGGGCCTGAGCAATGTGAGATAGCAAAGAGGAGCTGGGAGGAGAGGAGAACCACCTTAAACGACTGATGACATTGCGAACATCTTCCCCGTTTTGGTCTTAACTGCGAATTTTTGGCGAAATGGCTTACCTCAAGGCCCCTTTTCAGGTTCTGTCAGCTAGCATTTGAGTGTCCGCATATGCAAATTGGAATGCTTTTGCCCTTTCCGTCTCCTCGCTCGCTGTACAAATACTTTGAGCGGAAAATGGCTGGGGAATCACGGTATGACTATGCACAGACTATAATTTCAGGGCTGAGCACTGACGCAACTTTAGTTGGTATATAGCAGATATGGGAAATCTTTTCTTCCATTACGTATACGCGTACCATGTATACGAAAGTGTTATACTGTAAGACTGTATTAATGTATACACCATAATTCATATGCAAATATGGAATAGCATATTCCCTAATCAACCACATCTGTATCACATATGCATACTTGGCCCCAGATCCATTCTGATTAACATTAAGGATACGCCACATCAACCTATCGAATTCCCACCTGAGCAGAGCACTCATTAGCATTCACTGACCATGGATGGACAAAAGCAATCAATGCAGTTGGTTATCAAATCAATAATGAATGAATACATGGATAGAGATACGACTGGCATAAATGTCAGATGGGATCAATTAAAATCAATCTATAGTTGGAGTCTGGAGACCGTTCTATTGCAGTTCATTTCGTAGATGCTCATTTTGCTTTTTTTTTCGAAGAGTATTTTTAATTAAGGAGCAGTCACGGCCAAGTCATTCGATTCCATCATAAAAATTAAACGGAATACGTGTCTCTCACTGCTTCCTTTGAATGCATTTCATTCTTACATATATGTATCTTCGTTCTCCTCTTTTTCTCAATTTTTACCAACTGTAGGTTTTTCTCTTTTTATTTTATTTTGTCCTGCTAACTTATTTGTTTTGTCGCAAAACAAAGTGAAAGTTTAATGTTTTTTTCAGGCCTTCGCTCTCTGTGTTTCGCACTTTCTCGCTTGGCAGTGGAATACAACTTTTTTAAGGGAAGGAGAAGAAAAGAAAAAAAAAAACGAGAAGAGTCCGAGGAAAAAGTTGGATGGAATTCAATTAGTGGCGATGAATATACTCCGGGCTATACTTTGGCTTTGACTTTGTCTTTGGCTTTGGCTTTGGCTTTGGGTCTGCCTTTGGATCTTGTCCACCCCTCCCGAATAAAATGACAAACCTTTTAAAAAACAAATTGTTGTGTTCAATTCACACTCACCTCTCTTTTAATCTCTTTCTCTCAACGTACTTGAGAAAATTGATTTAATTTCAAGTTTATTTTCTGCCAGTTAAACTCTAATCGGCAGTTAAGTATTATTGTTTTGCGTTAAGCAAAACTGAACAATTTAAAAGATTTTTCAAATTGAAATGAAAATGAAACGAAATTTGCAGACCGGCGGCGTTTCAGGCTTGAGGAGGGTACGCGTATGCCAATTTAAAGGGGGGGAACGGATGTCCGCAAGAGAAAACCGCAAATATGAATACACTCGAGCACGTTTCGGCACTTGTTTGGCCTCCGCTTTACTCCCTTCTCTTTCTCACACTGCTCTTCACTTCACAATGAAAATATTTCTGTCTTTGGCCGGAGACAATTCCCTATGTGTATTTCTCTATCAAAATCGAATGAGTCTCTGCGCACGGGAATTCCGGTGAGTCCGCTTCTGCCGATTCGCGTCCAACGTCCACGAGAAAACACAAGCAACTGATGGGCAGCACTGCCGTCGCCGCCGACCAACAGGTTACTTGCTGATAAGGCATCGTGCCCGGAGCCGAGCGAGGCAGTCGTCTTCGGGTGTCTCTGCCATCCACTAAATTTTCGCAGTTGAGTTTGAGCTTTTTTCCAACGAATGCCAACAAAATGAGTCAATTTTGAGTGCATTAGGTGAGAAAAAATTGAGGAATTTAACGAAACTGTTTTATTAAACAGGGTTTCATTAGGGACAACTCCTACTCTTAGAACCAATCAGCTAATCCAAACTCAAGATATTTACTCTACCCAAGAAAATTGACCATAAATGTGTCTCAGCTAATCAGTCCATTAATTCGATTTCCCCTTGACACATGCTTGACACCACTCCTAAGCTTTCTTGCTTATCCTTCGTCATTCAGTGTTTAATTTTGTATACCCTGTAGTCGTTCGTTGAAAGGTAAGACTACTATAGTTTTTGTTTGCTGGGTACAAAAAAGTTATTACAATTTACTGAAATAGTATGATCATCAAATGTATGACCTTTCCGTAAAATATAACTATGGAAAAATATTTTCGTGCTATTGATATTTAATCATAATCTATAAAATGCATAACGATCAAATGGATTTACAATTACGCAGAATCTGGTGCAAACAGTTTAATGTGAAAACTCTTAAAGTTTCAAATGTTTCCCAAAGCCAAAGCATGTTACGCGTATCCAAAGATAGTAACCCTTAACAGGGACGTTCTTTTATGTTTGGATATCTCTCGCTGAAAACTTCCGCAAGAAATCACAAGCAGTCAAGGGCATTGTGATCAGGCCACAACAGAGGCATTAGGCAGCAGCTGCAGATTCGAGGTGGCTGACTCACCTGGCTGAGTCGCAAACCCATGGAGTTGCCACCTGCCGCGAGTGTACATAGATAGCAGTATGTACACATGTATGTATGTATGCATAATTCATATTTTCAAGCACCTTTTTGCCTTACACATTTTGTGCTTTGGCAGAAGAGAAGTGAATAGTGGCTCCCTCCTATAGCCGATTACCATTAACAAAGACCATCTTTGGGGAAATTTGTGTAGCATACTCCTACAGGTAAGTATTCCAGTGATGATTTAATGCATTTTTATTTACTTATCAGGCCACTCCACCCGTACATATTGTATCCGAGTACATGTCCCATATATGTACCTATGTGTGTGTTTTAACATAAGACACTTGCATACATATATAGTCCAGACGAGCCCCTTGATCTGTTGACAGGTTGGGTTAGGTTGAGGCGGTCGTCGGGACTTCACAATCCCGACACACCTAGGCCGGTTTCGGCCCGTTGTGATTCCGCTTGGATCTTTTCCTCTTCTCCTCTCGTTTGTCAGGGTGTCAACAGTGCTCCCTGTTGACACTATAAGATAAATCCGCGCCTGCCAAATATTTTGGATAGCGGAAAACGACAGGGCTCTCCAGCATCACGACGTTAACTGCCGACTACTAGCACTGGCTAGTGCCGACTAGTGCCGACTACTAGCATTGGCTCATTTTTGAAATACACTTGTAACAGAGTGAGCATACAGCATACAATGATGCTGATCAAGAATATATATTTAATATACCCTATTTACGCCAGGCCCCCTTCCGCCCATACAAAGGGCTGTATCCACAATTTTGAATATAATAGAAAGTTAAAATTGCAATTACATAGGGAATGACAATATATATCAGATCAACGAATGGGGAATAGATTGCATCATTATTACAGCCATAAGCCTGGTGGTTGTGCTGCTCTTTCCAATACATTTTCATCATTAAAATAAACACTTTGGCTATTCTCAAGATGCAAAGCCAAGTGAACAACCATAGGATGTCTTTCGTGCATTGGGTTGCCTTGGATATCGTTTCGAACCCTTTCCATCAGTCAAACATGGCGAATTCATATTTAGTTGAACGCACGGAACATGTATCATGTTTTTAACGAGGACGTGTTTGAGTTATAGTATTACATAGATCATTGGCATTGGTTTGTATACATACATATATGTACATTCTTATAGAATATGTCCATATTCATAAATAAATATCTGCTTGGTCACTTACTCATCTACATATGTATGTATATATCTTAGGTATTAACAGATATACATACATATGTATATAAGTAATAAATTTAAGAACAAATATATATTTATCTCATCCAACGACTGATGGTTTCTTGTGAACATTTTTGAGATATATTTTTAGCATTCAGTTTTAAATGAACTCTGGTTGAAGTATAATATTTTTTCTTGTTGCCCTAGAAACAATATATGAGCATTTACATATGTATGCATAATCACTTCTATGTAAAGTGAATCTATAGACCTAAGTCGAATATAAGGAATATATGAATTGTATTATATATTCTCTCAATATGAACCACTTGAATATTTACATGCTCAACAATCGGTCTGACTGTGCCTTGGTAACCCGTCATTATTGAGGGATTTGTCTGAGCGAGAGATGACACTCTGGTGTCACTTTAAAAACAAATTTACATAATTGATTCAATTACCTTTTTTTTTATTTTATTGTTTGTAAGATCTAAGTCATATTTTTTTTTTCGATGATCTAACTTTCCCTTTACTTAAACTCAAAACATTAATGTATGAAAGTTGGTCCTTATTGGCACGAAAAACATTATTAAACAATAAGTATGGAAAAAAATCGTATAAAGACTTTTTCCAGTAGTTTTGGGGTTTGAGGGAGGAGCAACTACTATTGTTATGAGCTAAAGAGTTTCTTACTGGGCACAAATACCACATGGCCCTTACGCAACTATTGTCAATTACATTTTCTATTAAAATTATATTTTCGAGTGTGGCAGCAGATGGTGCTGGAGGAGCGAGGAGCGAGAGGATTTGGTATGAGATCGACGCAAGACCAAATTATATTCTAGACTACCTGGGTGCAGTGGGAATACGTGCCTGCTGTGTACACCTAGTCCCAGTCCCAGGCTCCTCAGCTTATTAGAGCCCCATACTGGGGAGCCTGGATATATGATTTGCATATAAATGACCCACATATGTATGTGCATACGAGTAAGTATCGGAGGGCTGGCCCGCATGGGGCATTATTGTCATTCCCGCCTCTTGGTGCTCTCCAAATCCACTACGACAGATCTTGGACGAATTTCCCTTTAATTTTGTCCTTGGCCTGGCTACTTTAGGGTGCCATTCTCGAGGACTCCTTTTTCAGGACTCATTGACTGCACGCCAGCCAAGACTGACAAGAGTCCAAGTCCAGAATCCCTTTGACTTGCGTTGGGGGATTTCTTATAATCCCAAACTCAGCTGCACTTTGTCTTCATAAAAGTCGCGTTGAGGACCAAATTTACATAAATTCTCCTCGGTTTCTGTGAGAGTTTTCATCCTTTTCTGTTTCTTTCTTTTTTTTGGGTGCGATTCATTTGGCAATCAATAAACGTACATCAATTTCGCTCTATCCGTTTGCAGTTCTTCTTCCATTATTTAGTCATGGTTATTTTTCTGGGGTTTTCCCTTTTTTCTATTTTTTGTTTCTTTTTTTGTGGCCCAGAAGTTCTTATCGGTGGGTTAGCTTCCTTCGCTTGCAGGGGGTGATTGTACATAATTTATTCGCCATAAACTATGGAGTGAAACATTTCAACTCGTAAATTATGAAAAACATCCATGTTCAGGCATCAACGTCATCGTTGGATTACCCCTACTGAAGCGGAGAAATCGATATTTGCACATACATATGTCCATATGTAGATGGGTTATAGTGAATTTAAGGATGCTTTCTGTGCTTTGGTAAAGCAAATAATTCAAATTCAAATAAATTAAGACTGTAGTCAGCAGTCTTGGCGATGCGAGACAACATTTTCCAGAATTAGTTCGTGCTGAAATCTATTATGTTCTCTTATTGCACCATTTAAACCTCTATTCACGAATCATTTATTAGTGTTGGATCCTTGTCCGAATGGCCCCACTGTCTTAAGGCCTTGCTAGAATTGTTTTTTTTACCATCACAAAATAATTGCTGCCCTTTAGGTCAGCTTATTGCACTTTTATTTTATATTTTATGTCAGGCCTAAGGCATCGTCTACTTTTGAGCCTGTAGCCGCCCTATCGCTATTATTTTTACACAAACGAGAAAAATACCGTTAAACGCATTCAGATGCGCGGAGGCTTATCGCTGCCAGCCCAGCCGCAGTCCAAAACACGAAGCAGCTTTTCACTCCATAATTTAGGATATGCCATAGAGAACTTAACCGGGAATGTATATGTACCCTCCAACAATTGTAAAACGGCGAAATTCTCGAATAGCTCAGT
Source organism: Drosophila guanche (assembly GCF_900245975.1). Lineage (NCBI taxonomy): Eukaryota > Metazoa > Arthropoda > Insecta > Diptera > Drosophilidae > Drosophila > Drosophila guanche. The sequence continues at coordinate 1,749,913 of NW_022995744.1, read as the reverse complement.
TCAGGCAAAGAACTGAAGAAACCGAGCCGAGTGAACAGTAAAATTATCAATATTTTATTTGACTCGAATTGAAATGAATTTTAATTATTACACTACTAGACAAAATCCAACTTTTTTTCTCCGCTTCGAACCAAACCGACTTTTTCTGATAGACTGAGGGCTTTCTATTTTTTAATTCTTTATTTTTAAAGTCTGGTATTTTTTTGTAACGGTCTTTTTAGAGGTAGCGCTTCATTTTTCACACACCTTAAGTATCTTACATCTGGTTGTAATGAACTAAGCTTTTCAATAAAGCTGGTGAACGCAACTATAATAAATACCCAAATGCTTTGTGGTTTACAAAGTGGTTTACTTTTACAAAGTTATGACTTCTAAAACTCTGGAAAAGTCGAAAAAAAATATATTTTTATGAATAGCTGTATTGATTGGGCGTCGTTTATGGTGTCGCACGTCAAAATCTATGGAGATAGTCTATCTTTTATAAAATGTTTGTTTAGATCGAAGCGGCAAAATCGTGTCGAATAGTGTTATCTCTGGCAGGTAGTGACCAAGAGCGCCATTAATTAGTAGAGCAGTAACTCAAAGTGCCTGGAAACATTGAATAAAGTCTCTACTATTTTAGAAAAGTTAATCTCTATATAATTTATATAAGCAATAAGTGCAGAAAAGGGCAGTAGATAGTCAGGATAGTCACCTCGATTGTCGGTTGGGTCTGAGGAAGTGTAATGTTTGACCAGCAGGAACACACACAGCAATGACCATCAACAACGAGAACGAACGCAGTGGGTTTTAAGGCCAGTGTAATACGAAGATGGACGGACTGTTGGCTACTGGGAGAGTGTAAGGCCGAGCAGGAACATCGATGACAATGACATCAAATGGCAAAGCTGCAGAGGCGCCAGTCCATTCCCGTCCCGGCCCCCACAGCTCAGCTCCATGTCGGCATATGGGTCTCATATTACCCTGTTTCTGAGCAGGCACGCTCGTGCATATGGTGTTCTCTAGAGTATGTGTGCGTTGTCAGCGTGTTGTGGAATAATTTATACGCTTATTTGTTAATTTTGAACACCCGTTCCAAGGATCGACAGGCACACACTCAGATACATTACACAAACTCTTGGCATAATTAAAAGTAGAGGCAACAAATTTTTACACAGCACCAAAGACTGGATAGGGGCAGTGGTATACACTTCTATGGAGCTTGAGAGCTGTTATCTAATACTCGTCTAAGTTGTGGAGGAACTGATAATTAAATATATATTTAATGCTATCTAGAAATAAAACAACACAAATTACCTAAGGAAATGCCTCTTTGGAAGTAGAAACTCTCATCTTAAAGATATTATTTGTAAAATGCATCAAAGTGACTCCTTCACCTATTTTATATATGTATGTACATATATACAAATTGCATTCGCAAATTTTTCTAGAGAATTAGGCGAGAGGATGAAACTATTTCGGAATTCATTAAGTAAGACTCGAGTAGTATTACTTATCACATTATCTTTATCGACTCTCCAGTGTCGATTCAGCATATGCTGAAAATTTGAATTTATTCCCTGATGAGTTTCCCCCTCAATATCGGGCCCACGAAAATTTCAATTAATCAACCCATCTCGGACCAGGCAGCGCAGCACGAGTAAGGGCACTACGATAGATGGCTAAACCGAGACGCTTGCGAAGGCAGCAGGATAATTTTGCGACCATATGCTCAAATGTCCAGCACAGGAGCGTCCACTGCAGCCCCCACAACGGCCCAAGACTTAAGTGCTTCTCCTTCTCCCATCTTCTTTTGTCTCTGCCTGGCCATGTAATTGTAATTTAGACACCGCATGCACACGTATGAGTGTGCCTATGTGTCCGCGGGTAAGTGGGTGTGGGGGTGTGGAGGTTTGGGGGTGTAGTTGTTCTTCTGTGGCTTTGTGTGCATGGGTGGTGTGTGTAATTTCTTTGCTGTCATGCGGTTAAACGTGCAAATTACGCGCCATTTTTATTTGTTGTGCCAGCCGTTGGTTGTTTTATTTCATTTTCTCACCTCATTTTTGCAGCATTTTATCTCCTGCCTGGCCACAACACTCTTACTCACACTCACACACTCATAAGCACACACAGCCGTAGAAAAGTAAGGCACTTGGAGCCACGTGTGTGTTTAACCTAATTACAGGAGACTCTCGTCCTTTTCACTCAGAAAGAAACCCAGCTCCTTGGGCTTGGGGAATATTAGTTCTGAGAATGTTGTTGAGTCAAAGCAAGAGTAGATTCTTACCAAATGATTTCCATTCATTCGCCCTGGTCAAGAATACTTTAATTTTGTTAGGTCTCCCTTAAACATCTAGTGAAAATCAATATTAACTAAGTATGCAAGCTCTTATAGTTTAAAAATCACAAACTAGTAAATTGTAAGATCCTAAATACCATTATGTAGTATTTTCGCATCACAGTTTTAAGCGGAGCTGCCACAAAGGGTATTGAGAAGTCGCTTTGAACAGCTTGGGCACTTATTATTATATAATTTCCATTGTTGTGGGGATCAGCCTCAGAGCTTCGTATATCCTAGTCTATGACGCTGATGATGCTGTTGTTGCTGTCGACTCATTATATTCATTTAGAAATTCAATTAGCGCCATAATTGCAGCAAGCGCTTAGTGATGATAATGCATTTACCACGGTAACCTTAGATCCAGCAATAGCGATAAGGATAACTTGTGACGCCGTCAACGTGGATACATCTAGTTACGAGTCATTCAATTTTCACAGAAAGAACATCATTTGCATGCTAAATGGACCAAAGTTGGCCTGCGGCTTCTCTCAAAGAAGTATATGCAATCAAAATGTTGAAGAGAGAGGGCACAGATTTTTCAACATGGTATTAACTATATACAAGTATAGTTGAGTGAAAAAGTTGAGAACAGCCTGCAAATTATTCATTTTTTTGGGAAATTATACGCTTGTGTTGTTCAAAAAGAACCACTTTTTTCTCTTCCAGCACAAGGAAAACTGTTTAAAAATCATTTATGTTAATTGCCACACGGCCCGCTATTTTATATATACTTAAATACTGGATTTCTACACAATTTTGAGCATCTGCTTAATTAGGATATTTTAACAAGATTTACATCAAAAAAGATTTCCTGAAATCAAAATTTCTGGAACAATGTAAACAAATTTATGACAAATCAAGTGGAACATTTAAATTTGAATTTTGCTAAGCATTCCCTTCAATGACGAGAGGGTTTCCTTCCAGCTAACTGCTTTGTTTTCGCTTCGAAGCCATTTAACAGGCCATTAAAAGTTTTATGGGATGTGAGTCTGATGGTGGCTACGGCATAAAGAGCAGACACATACTCGTACTCGTACATACTTGAGAATGCTTGCTCTGAACCGATGTCCATGGTTTATGTGCCAAACCTCAAAAAGAACACCTCAAATTAGCCACCATTTGCGCATTAATATACGCATATGGTTTAATATATTATATTCCAAAACTCTTTAAACTGTTACTGAAAGCTTTTCTTGTAACAGCTTTGGACACGAGCTTAAGACAGCAAGTACTTTCACTCAGTCAAGACAATAACCAAACCCAGCACGAGAATGCCAGCCCAACACTGGTTCGATTTCGATTTAAAGCACGAATGAACATTAGATCCAGAACCGCATTATAGCCACCACAACAGTCAGTCTCCATTTTTGTAATGAGAACTGTATTATAGACCCTTTGCTGTCATGATCATGGACAGAATTAAGAAGAAATGGTTCGCTCAGGTCAGCCTCATGCCATGCGGTCGCTCTCCCTCTATCTCTTCCTCGTCCAGTGCCCTGGACGTCGGTGTCTATTAAAATATTGCTGTTAATTAATTCACCTACATTGTTTTTATTCGAATTTTACATTTGACGTTTTACATCTACATATGTACATCTACATGTACATCACTTCTCACGCCAACACGCTCTTTTATCTCTCTCCTCTCCCCTAGATCCACACACTGCACGAATCTGAGTGTGGAATGGGAAAATGTGTATAAAATAAAAAAAATCTGCAGGAAAAACGTAATGGGGATAGCTACTGCAAATGAATTTCTTCATTATGGCTATAATAATGCTCCAATCTCTTCCAAATTAGATGATGGTCCTTCCCTACAGAAATTATCATCAGACAATTTCTAAGCCCCATATCTTTCAGAAAAAGTTGATTTGGTTCCTTGCGGAAAAATCGTGTCGGGTAGTGTTATCAGGAAAGGTTGAAAGGTATTTTTACAGAAAGACATTTTTTTTTAAATATGTGATATCCTCCAGCTTACGCTTTAACATCTTAAGCTGTTCTTCAAATCCTATTCATCCCGATCCGCAAGCAAGCCCCAAACATTATTGGAAAATTCTGTAGTAATGCTGGTATTGTTCTCAGATTTAAGTTAAATGATGACTGCTACTGTTCATTAAACAAACTCGTATGCCAATTTACTTATTGTTTCTCTGTTTATTAAACAATATATAAATAAATAAACTTACCGAAATAATTAAAAAAAAAAGGAATAATTTTATGAATTTATCACCACAATGTTACAGAACTCGGACGGCGAACGTGGGAAAAAACCTCACCACTTGACTGAACTTTTGAACAACGCGGTTATTTCCAGCAGCAATTATATGTTAAAGCTGAGCCCACAGTAAACTAGTAATATTTGTGTTTGTTTTTTTATTTGCATTCATATTTTTTATATACAAGTTTACAATGTGATGTCCATGGCGTCGTTTTTCATCGATCGATTGATTCGTTAGCTCGGTAAATCCTTTCCCGGTTTAATTCAAATTATCTTTGTACATATGTACTTATGTAAGCTAATTGTAATTAAATTCAGTTATATTCGTTATATTATTGCACTCAGCTTATGTACAGATCGGTTCAACTGAAACATGATTTTAAGAAATAAATAATTGCCAGTTTCCTCAAATCCGAAAAAGAAATAATGTTGTAGCTAATGAAATATAATAAATTGATAATTCCACATTCTCTTCTCTAACAATTCGTAAATAATTTCCTAATGTTTATATTAATATATGTATGTGTTTTCATATATGTATATCGGCAATACATGCGATTAACAATATTTACAAAAGTTTTTTTGTATCGTTTGATATAGAATTATCTACTGTAGCTTCGGTTTGGAAAGCATTTCTTGTACAATTTCTGCAAAACTTTCTTTAGACGATATGTGTACGAAAAATAATTGTATATACATATGTATATACCAGTATATGTATATACATATCTGTATAGTGTGTATAAGTATCTGTATATCTATTTATGGAACATATTGTATAATGCATGTATGCATAAGTAAAGGATACATCTATACTCGTATGATAAATATATGTATGTATATATTTCGTAATTTGCCTCCTACTTGCAAACATATTGTATCATTATCTACATATGCTACATTTCCATAGTTAACTAGATTTTTGTCACTTTACGACGTAAAGTTTACGTGTTTGTGTGTTTGTTAATTGGTTTGTATTTTGTATTTTGTTATAGCGGCCTGTGAAGGACATCCATGTGAATCTTCAATATACGATTTTAAAGCTTAATATGTTGGGTATACATCAAAGATTTATATACGCTCGGATTATGTCATATAAAAAGCAAAAACCTGAACAACAGCTGCTAAATGTTCAACTACAAGTACGAGTACGAGAATATTTACAAATTTGTATAATATGCTTACGCCTTATATTCAATTATTTGTCAATTGATACTTGGTAAGATCAACCAGATGTTCATACAGCATGTCCTCCTGTGGCGTCAGACCAATCATTATCCAGCCCGATATGGCGGCAATGCTCCGCGTCACCGACAGACTGCTCCACACTCCCCGCACACTGTTGCTCAGCTGCAAGGAAAACCAATATTTTGGTAATCGTTATCAGATTATATTCCAGAAACTACTCACCAACTCCTGTTGGGTTAATGTTATATTAGCATTATTATTGAACAGGTAAAGCTTTTCATCGATCGAATCGGAGCAGATCGTTAGAATTATTGTCGCAACGTAGATCATTGTGATGATGAGCCAACGGAATGAGATCAGTTCACTAGCGTTCGAGAAGCTCCAGCGACAAATGTCCATGCTGCAATAATATAAAATGTGTTTGGATAAGGTAAAATGACCAAACTATATCACAATTAAAATATGGATAGACAACAATTTGTCATAGCTGAAAAGAAAACAAAGCAATTTGCTTGTGCCACTGCTATAAGGGCACCCAGATCGAACAATGAAATGTGAGTTACTTTGAGAAATTCGAATAATAGTAACTCTTAAAACGCAAAGAAATATTATCTGCGATGCCGCCACAACGAGCGAGAAGAAGGAGAGCGCAGCTTCTGATTTGTCTTTCACTCCGGGCTTCATTGATTGTCCTTTAAGGAGATTCCAGGAATATTTTGACTAAATTATTCGTTAGATGCCCACCATGATGGTGGGCGTCCTCTGGCTGACATTTATATTTTAACACTTCTCATAATTGAAGAAATTCTCTCAAATGCACACCATTTGCCAACTAGGAAAGGTCAAAGCTGTGACTCCACTGCCAGAGTGGGAGCGGAGATACTTTGCATGGGGCATCCTCGCACACACACACAAACCCACACACATAAATCAACCGGCTAAGAAATGTCATGCACAGTTTCACACTTCTGCAAGCCGAAAAGCAAAACAGCGGCAGACAGTTCCTGAGCGAAGCGGAGAAAGGATAACCCAGACCCCAAAACCAAGTCAAAGAGCCAAAGCTGATTCCACCAGCAACCCATCCACCCACACAGACAATCAACCGGCGCAGCCTTTAAAGGTCAAGAGTGCAGGCAGAGACGTCGGCGTCGCCACCGCTGTGTGGGCAGCGACTGTGGCATGCAAAAAGAGCAAAGTTTAAGGGCATTAAAATATTTTGCGGCTGATGAAAGCGACCACGCAATGAGTGCTATAGAAATTATTTCCATGTCCCACGAAACCAAAAAAGTGCCATAAGCAAATACAAACTAAAATACAGACCACTTCACTACATACATATGTGCATATGTATGAATGTATGTACACAAGATGTTACATTCTCAGCGTTACGCTGGTGCCATGAAACGGACGGTTCAGTCTAACGTCTACAACGCAATGAGTCAGGAGAGGTTGGGGGTTTCGCTACCCATCTAACTTTGATTTTTAGCTCAATGAAAGTGATGGCGAGGCCCAACTCTGAGGTCAATGTGTTCTTGAGACCCGACCCCGCCTTTAGCCACGAGGCGTACTCTTTCAGCTTTCGGTCTATTTTTAGCAAACTTTCTTACGAAGGTTTCACGCCGCAGTCGCTCCGCCTAATTTGACTTTTCATAAAAACAAAGGCCATCAAGGGACTGCTAAGGACAGTCGTTGAATACCTTCGGGATGGGCGAGTGGATTTTCACTCAATGTGTAACGCAGTTTCAAGGAAAACTACGTTGAGGTAATTGCGACAGTGTTAGATATGGAGATACGAAAAAAGGACACTCCGGACTACTATCTGTATGCAAATCATCCATACTTGTAAAATCATTACCTAATCCAAAGGACATTACTCACCGATCGAATACCGAAACCAGGCACACAATGGCCAAGCAATAGAAGGTATTCAAGTAGATCTCCGCAAATCCCGCATAGTCGCTGATCAGGGCTAAAGCATCGCTGTTGCTTGCCACCGATGTTCCTGACCCCGAGGATGCTGATCCGCTGGGATCTGTGCCACCAGCATTTAGGCCCAAATTTGTGGGGCTTGCTCTTGTTGTGGACAAGTCCATTGCTGGCGGTGTGGATGATGTTGATGGGGATGACATTGTCTCGCCAGCAAGACTAATGCCATTGATGACCTTTGCCCAATCCATGGGGTGGCTGTTCAGCACAAATAGTAGATGGGCCAATGCTAGACCAGCTAGCAGGCCGTGGCATATATTCGACATGAGCAGCCAGATTCGTTGAACTACACAGGCAAGTTGGATACTGCTGGAGATGCCGTTGCTGGAAAGATTGCGATTATACATTTACAATATATAAATCCACAGGGCGTACTAAAATGAATGAAAAATGTTTACTTGAACCCTCCTGAATATCTAAATCAACGCTAGTCTTTTTTCCCCCATATGCATGCTTTGATTTTTGGGTATTCACTCACCGATTGAGGTCGGCATCGAGCAGGCAGCGAGTGTCACCATAGCTGCCACGTCCGCTGGTTGAACCGCCGCCAGGACCAGCACTTCCGCCAAGGCAGTGGCCATTATTCGAGCGATAGAGACGACGACCGGCGCCACCCAGCTCGGCAGCCGAGATGCCATTTATGCCGCCCACAGGACCCCCGCCAGACGTGCCATCAGAGCCACGTACGGCAGCCCCCAGGAAGGAGCGCTTGTAGTAGCTGTGCTCCACTGGTCGATAGCCGGATGACGTCTGCAGAAACATTTTGTCGATGTGCGCGGGCGCATCGTCCGTGGGTGAGACGACCGGTGTGAATGGGTTGTAGATCTCCTCACCCTCGGCCGGGGCAATGTCATCGGCCAGCTCCTTCAGTATGGATGATATCCCCCCCGCCGTGTACAGCTTGCCTGGAGGAAATAAGTTAGGGTTGGGAGAAAGAACGAAGGAAAGATATTGGGGCATTAGTGCGCAGAATCGTTGGGGGAGGTGGTGTTCAGGGTGACAAGAGCTTTCCCGATTTTACTGAATGGAACTCTGGCTACTCACTGATTAGCTGTCCCCGCTTGTCCCGCTGCGACTTCGTCTTGCGGTGCACGCGTCGCTCCTCGTAGCTCTGATCGATTTCCAGCTCGCCGGACAGCGAGGCATCGTGCATGTCGGAGCATTGTTTCAGGTAGCGCATCAGGGTTTCGTTAGCCTGGCGGACCACCTCCACCTCGCCGGCGGCTATTAGCTTGCGCTCCCTCCTCCTCCGCGACTCCGACTTGCTGCGTTTGCGACGCGGACTCTTGTCGAAGCTGTTTCGGGAGCGCAGGGATCGCTGCGCGGGACTGGCTTGCGGATCAGACAGTGACTGCTGCTTGCGCGATGTTCCAGGTCCTCCGGCACCATTTCCGACTGCCGCTACTCCCGCACTGCTCAAGGCCGACGGCGTGGGCGAACTCTGCTTCAGCTCACGATCCATGTAGCCCAAGATGCCTCGATGGAACGAGGAGTCTGGCTCCAGGGCCAGTGGCTGTGGCGAGTGGGTTCGTCGAGACCTGTGGTGGCCATGGGTGGCCGGCAGCTGCTGCAGTGTCTCCCTCAGGCTCATGGCGTCTCCGGATGAGTTGCGACTGCCATCGCTTTGCTTCGTAGGCTGCGACGGCAGGGGCGTTGGCGTCACCTGAGAATCCAGATGCTCGACAGCCCCCAAGGAGGCGCTTTCCTCTTGGGCGGCGTCATGCGACGAGGGCGGTGCGTGACCATTCACCAGCACCACAGTCTGCTGTGAGGTCTGACTGGGGGAGCCAACCATCTCAATGCTGTCCGCCGAGCTCTGGGCACTGATGCGACCGGCGCTAGTAGTTCCCCCCGCTCCTGTTGTGCTTCCTTCACCCGCTACTCCCATTGAGCTGGAATCGTTCAGAGCAGCCGCACAGTCTTCTATGGTGCTTATCACCTCCTGACCACCATCTCTCTCCGGCGTTGATGAGGTTGTGGCAGCTGCCTCACGCTCCAGGCGACGCTGACGTGCCTCCGTCCGTCGCTGTCGCTGGTGCTGCCGATGCACCTTGGCTGGCTGGCTGGCCTCCATTGCGTCCTATCGCTCTCGCTGTCGCTGTCACTGTCGCTCTCTGGAGATGGCCTAGGCAAGCTCCATAACAGGTGGATAATGGGCTGAATGCTCGCAAGTTTTGGTTCGCTGTTTTCAGATGCAGCTTTTGCACGTTCTTGCTGTTTTCTGATGCCTGCTTTGACCCAAATAATTAAGCACTCGGGGCTGCACCCACAAAACAACCCCAGAACCCCCCTAACAGCACACTGACGGATCTACACTCGCGGACACTTGACTGCTCGTTCTCGGCCGAGAACTTTGGGCATTTTCTCGAAGCCTTCTCTTGAATTTTATTTTTGGTTCAATTGCAGCGTCGCCTCCTGGAGGATTTCTCTAGGATCTAGGGGCATCGGGCACTGGAAACGAATGTGAAGGAGAACGCGCGCGCCACAGAGGAGAGCGTGACGTGGTGGCAGAGTGACAGAGAGCTCTCCACAGGACTCGAACGCGTACTCACAGCTTGGCCTCTGATTGATCCGTGTGTCCGTGTCCGTCGCCGCGGCTGCTTGACGACTGAAACTAAGCTTCACCAGCAGTGTACGAAATAGCTTTGCCTGTTCTATGCTCTACCATTCGGCTCGGGCTTCGACTTGCCGTTTCGTTTCGTTTCGATTCGCTTTCGGTGGTTTTGGTTGTTTGTGGCCCGCTTCCTGTAACGTAGTAACGAGTCGAGGCGAAAGCTTTTCTTTCGTTCAATGACGTCAACAGTGCGTGTCTGAGCGCCCACCCACACACACACACACACACACACACACACACACACACACACACACACACACACACACACACACACACACATACACATACACTATGTCTGCTCCAACTGTGAGCCAGAGTGTGTGTGCTGTTGTGTTGTCGGGTTTATTGACAAATTCTATTTATAGGAATCTATAAAAATTTGTAAGCATAGAATGGGATTTATTTTCTACGTTTGGCTGGTTTAGGGAGAGCTTGTTGGGAACAACACCTGGCCCAAACTCCAAACCAGCTGGGATTACACTGAGAGAAATCCTGTTCACTCCTATCTGCAAGTGAAAATGATTTTGTATGCATCAATTGTACATACATATGTATGTATGTAGTACATATACCTCCCCTCCTAATAATATTATTTAACTGTTTAACTATTACCAGGTTGAAATGTTCATTTTCAGTGCATTGAAATTGGTTTTTGGAAGTCATCCACAGCTGCCACGGGAGCTGTCGGGTTTTTTTTTGCAAAACTGAATTCGCCCACACTTTTGCACGCTTTCTCTCTCTCCCCCTCTCTCGTGCTCTCTCTCCCCTCTCTATCTTGGAAATCGATAAATGCGTGGTAGGATGGCAGCTTGGTTCGAACTACTGCGCAGCTTTCGCCTCTGATGACGTCAATGGAAAAAGCTCGCCTCAAACACCACGCCGCAACAACAGCAAGTGCCAACCCACCAACCATATACACCTCAACGAAGCACACAAAAGCCGGCAAAGATATTGACAGGGAGGGAGCAGGCGCAGGAAAATTCGATTATCGTAAAGCGTGGGGGAAAGAGAGGCAACTGTCAGAGAAATTGTCTGTCAGAGGCATTGTGGAAAGAGAGTAGGAGGCTTCTCGCGTTGGTGTTAGCTAATGGCCCTTGAAATGGCAAAAGGCGCTGAGGAATTGGCCACCAACACCAACATTTTGTGAGCCAACTCTTTCTGCTCTCCGAAGCGCACAAGCAGACAGAAAGTCACAGAACAGAGAGAGCGAGAAAACGTCATGACCGTGACGTCACACTGACGTCAGTGGGCATATTGCCAAAAAAAAGTCGGCTGAGGAGTGAGGCCAAGGCGGCTTCCAGCAACGTCGAAATGCTCGCAGTCAGGCTGCAAAAACGTCTTCTAGTAATACTCAGATGATGATTTGGAAAATGGGGCGACACAAACATATTTAATTAATTATGCCTTATTTTTTAGAAACCAAAAGTCAAAGGTATTCTTTATTTAATTATTTATTTATTCGCCATAAAAAATCAGAAAAAATCAGAATGCATCCGTCTGACGGCTCCCTTCACCTGGCAAAAGTCAATACAACTGGCAGCGCATTTTGTTGACGAAGAGCTGTACACTTGGGCTCGTTATTGCAAATTCCAATTCAACCCAATTCTGCAGAGCAGATAATTGCAAAATAATCTGTGCCGCGATGGTCCTACAATCTTCGAGAGGAGAAATGTACAAGGCGACATCTACTGTCGTACGATGCTAAAGGGAGAGCAAAGTGCAAGGGCTGGAGCGCAAACTTCAGAAACTTTCTTTGCAATCTTTCGATACGTACAATTTGAACGATACCAGCGGGGTTCCAAACAACGGAAGCTTACTTCAGCCGCGGGCGTACAAGAAACGTGTACAGACATAGCCTCCTATGGGTTTTTGAAATGGCATGCATTGCGCTTCATTAAGCCGAACACAGCGCAGGCTCTTCGCAAAATAAAATTCAAATGTTCGATACAAAATAAATTTTGAGTCAAAGAAGACTCCTAGATCAAGAATCTCCGCCTGCCTTAAAAGTGGATAGCCATCTATGGAATATGTGGCTTGCTTAAAGAGATGAAGTAACAATTGCTAATGTTGAGGGGGAACAAGTTTACTCTGCACCAACGCGCAACTGCATCCAGATCTCGCAGCAGCTGGACACTGTGACCTACGGTTCAAGCAGCACGGAAAATGTTAAGATTATCAGCTAAAGAGTTGAAACTCAACGAAAAAAAAAGAAATAAAACTCACTTAATTTATTCTGTAATAAAATAATTATTTTTCTTTGTTTTAAAATAAATCTATGAATGCACTTTTTCACTCATTTATCGAGCAGACGACAACCCTGTCTACAATTCACCACATCTGTATCTGTACATATGTACGCTACGCCGCCAATGTGAATAGGAATCACCATGGCAACCTGGAGCTTATTATATCAATGAAACCAGTCATAACAGCGTCGGTCAGCACAGACGGTAGGGAACATTCCATTGCTGACAATGCCCCTTCTGGAGGCGCCTGCGGAGTATCTGGAATCCTCGCCAGAGCATTCCCTGCAGGCGGAGTTGCCGCTTCTGTTGGCGGCCCCAGTGGGACCAGTAGCCTTAGCCCAGGTACGTCTGCCACCGCCCGAGGTACAGCAGCATCAGCAGCCACCACAAATCCATCGACGGCAGTTGGCCCGCCGAAACTCGTTTGATCGGGATGTGGCCAATGTCGAGGAAACGCAACATTTCCCGGCATTTGTGCACATGCTGCCCGTAGTGCTGCCCCAGGTCCCAGAGCCGACTCTGGACGAGCTCCTGGTAGGTTACGTGAAATCGAAGTGCAGCAGCAACTAAAATTCTTCTCTTTTAGCGGAGAGTAACGCAGCGAACGGACCTGGAGGCGGTGGAGACGGTGCGACTCAGGGTGATCTCCTATACGATCAGTCTGTCCCGGCTGTCGCTTTTTCTGCCCCGACTCCAAAACCTGGACCTGAGCGGCAGTGTGCTGAGCTCTTTGCGGGACTTGGGTTACGGATTGCTGCAGCTGACCAACTTGAATATCAGCAACTGCGGCCTCAACAGCTTCGATGGCACCAGCGGCCTGCCCGCCATCAAGGTCCTAATAGCCGATGGTAATATGATCCAGCGTGTGGATCCCCTAGTAGAGCTGTCCCAACTACGCGTGCTTAGGGCTCGAAACAATCGAATCAGTGAGCTAGGTTTGCTCTCATTCCTGGGCATGTGTCCGCTGCTGATGGAGGTGGAGCTGCAGGGGAATCCAGTCTGTCGCCTGCCACTCTATCACGACATGCTCAGACGCAGCGTGACCACATTGCAGCTTCTGGACGGAAACACTCTCAACACGGCAGCAGACATTTCAGTCCAAATAGTGGAGAACGATGAATCCCCTTCCTCGCTCTCCAGTGAGGTGTCCGCAGGGAGCAATGAGTCGACGGGACGCCCGTCAACGGCTCCAGCCCCTGCACAGCTCTTGCTCAACTCCAGCATACGGCGGCAGTTATCAGCGGCATCCACTTCCACTCCAGTGGCTGGCTCGGTTCTCGGTCTGGTGCGGCAACGTCGTCACCTGGGCCATGCCTGGGTCAGTTCCTCCAGTGGCTCGTCCTCCGCTTCGTCGGCCTTTTCGTCTCGAGCCCCCTCGAGGAGCTCTTGCTCTTCCAGCAGCAGCCTGGACATGCAGTCGTCCTATACATTCACTCCACACACCACAGTAGACTAACTGAGTGACACCAGTCGTAAATTAGTCAAATAAATAAAACGAAATAGTATTTTTCTTGTAAGAGAAAAATTCTTCTTTCTCCGTAAGAGCTACAGAGGACTTTCTTTTGCAGAAACCTCGTGGTTCTGCATTTAATCAAAGAACGTCAGAATTATTACTTACTCTTCTTTTGTGCAAAACTGTTGACCGACACTCGAAGCATGCTTATCTCTGAAGAAGAAGCATCGATTTCCGGAACGATATCTAGCCAATAATTAAGGAAGCAACATAGAAATAAAGGATACTCGAACGAACATCAAAATAAATTTTGAATATTACTCATTAGGTGCACTTTATTGGAGATCTCTGTAAAACGGCACAACATCTGATGTCTACGTATTTTTTGTGTGGAGGTTAATGGTGCAGGTAACAAGATCGTATCAAATAAACATAGGTACATATATATATATATTATATATCCTATTCGGTGTAGGTGTATTGAAATAGCGCGGCCGAAGGCGATCGGACGGGAACCAACTGACTCTGGCCGTCTGGGTTGCGAAAGACGAGGTAATCTCGGCCGTTGATCAATCGCCTTACCCCACCATCGGTCAGCGCGTCGTTGCCGAGAAGAACCCCGTTGCTCTGGCCCACGGCACGTTTCCAGCGATGGCGAGGATCTGCAGCCACGGCAGCATGGCCACCGTTGAAAATGCTCTGATAGGGCGGCGGAGGAGTAACGTTCTGGCCCTGGGTGGAGGTGCCCAGCAACTGCTTTTTTCCGCTGTCCAGGCGCTGCCAGCCCCTCAGCCAGCGAGATGGTTTTATGGATTGGCCATTGGGAGTGCGTCCGATGCCGTGTCGAGCCCACTTGTTGGCCTCGTGGCGACTATTCACGTACCGGAATATAAGTTCGGTGCTGAAAACGGCCAGAGATGTGGCGAATCCGGCCAGCATTATATAGTAGGTCATCATCAAGTCGCCGTTTCTCAGCTGCCGCTCAGTACCGCCCAGATCCTGGGGACATATTTCGGCGCTGGGCAAATCCTTGGCCGACAAATGCTTCACAATGCCCGATTCCACCAGATTGAGTAACCTGGAAATACGAGAATGCTACAATCTATACTCGGTCTGGCTATATCCTACCCACTCCGGATCAAAGAGCTGGCTCAAATTCGAGCCAATTGGATAGGCGAAGGTGCGCTTCTTCTTGAGGAACGGCTCCCTGGCCATGGCAAATGGACAGTGGATCTTCTCGTCGCTGTAGCTGATTGTCTTGCGATACAGATAGTCCTGATAAAGCATTATATTGATCGCTGGTCGATCCCGAACAAACACGTATCCATTCCTCTCCACGTAATTCTGGAGATTGTACGTGTCGTTCGTCTCCTCGGAGAAGACCGCATAGTTGTTCTGTATCATGCGATTCAGCATGGACAGCGATTCGTTGGTCTGCAACCAAAAAGTAGCTCGTATTTGCAATTTTGTCGCAGTCTATCCATTGAATTACCGTACGTATGGCATACTCGACCCCACCACCACGCATCGAGACAAAGTGTTTGTTCTTCACCAATATATCGTTGACCGTGTTGTAGGGCAGCGTGAACTTGGAGAGGGTAAGGAAGGCCGTCAGGTTAGCCGTGTAGAAGGACGTCAGTATCGTGATGAATATCCACCAGGTGGCGAATAGCAGACGGGTCGAGTCTGCAATGTTATAAGTTATAATGAATTTATTGAAACGACAAACGGGACCAAAGCATGCTATCTCCAAACTCCAATCTCCAAGCCCTCCCTTCATTAGAGCGATTCATATCGGTCCTCAGCTGCACTTTGGCCTAATTGCAGCTAAACTGAACAGACTGCACTCACCGGCAATGGGCGACAGGGTGCTGCCCTGTTTCATTAGCGCTCCGTACACGAACCAAGCGCAGTGTCCCAGCGAATAGGGATGTTGAGCGGCGTCGCCCGTCAGGCGATTCCGTAGAATGATCAGGGCATAGATGATGGGTCCTACGGCTAGCAGGGATACGAGTATCAGTATCCAGACCCAAAATTCAAACGGTGCCAGCAGGCCAGAGCCACTGGCGGATTCCCTGGGCCGCTGCATCACCATTATCCACTCGCCCTCGTCCAAGGTGGTTGTCGAATAGTAGACGAAGGTTCTTTGGTCCGAAAGTGAGGGAATGAAGGCAGCTGCCAGATCCACAAGCTGAGGAAGGAACGAAGGAAGAGGGCGGGCGGTTGGCCTTAAGGCTACCAAGTAAATCCCTGCCCTACCAGATACTCACACTGCTGTTTACCATCTCGATGAGACTGCGATCAAAATCGGTGGGCGAACCGATGATGTTGTCCTGCGGCACGAATACCTCGTACGTAAAGTTGAACTTCTTTTTGAGGAAATCGATGATTTGAAAGGAGACGCCATGGCCGATGCGCGTGCCATTGTCCAGTACCTCCGTATAGCTCAACGGATAGTCCTCGAGGGTGGCGATGCGGAGGTGCTTGCCTTTGATCCAGTCACGCATCTCGCGCAACTTCAGCTTCTTGTTGATTATCGTCTCCAGGGTCTCCACGGGCGTATCGCTGTCCAGGCCGGCGTCAGTGGCCTCCACATCGATGGGCATTTCGGTGGAAAGGCTCCTGCTGCCGTCATCACTCAGCTGGATCAAATTCGCGGGCAGGGACTCGTTTAAAGCCGGACATGCAACGCACATGGCCGCTGCCACAATAAGCTCAATTCCCGTGGCCATCGTTGTGAGATGAGATGCAAATTTCCGTTTTTGGCTGTTCGTTGCTTGTCTAGTGGCTCAGCTTTTTTCGCTTCCTGGACATGCTGTACTCGGGATCGGTTGCAGTTGCCTTCCTCTCAACGCCGTGGAGCTCACTGAAATGGAAAGTGCTTCGTTGTGGACACCGTGAGTTACAGTGCTCTGCCACGACCATTGGATTGGTATGTAAATATAGCCCATGCATGCATCGACACACGGCAAATACAATTAACAATAATGACAAGTGCAAACATGACAGTCAGCAGTAACCACTCAACCTCCACCGCCCCTCTACATTGTATGCAGATTAGAAGTTTTGATTAGGCTTCCTTTCCTGTCCCTTCCCTCCTACCCTTCATTATTCGGGCAGGAGTCATACGTGGGCCTCCCCAAGGGTCCCATATTGACACGAATGAAGCTAATGAGCATGAGCCAGCCAATGCCGACAGCCTAAGAAAATATTGTGTGTCGAAATATAGTTAAAGTCCACCCAAAATGGTCTATGGATTACACGTATGTATATGTAGCCCACTTACGTGTTCAAGGACGTATCATGATGTACTTCTTAGGGTCATAGGTTGGAAAATCGACTGCCTCGAATTAATTTTCTACTTTATTGCGGCCTTCTCGAATGTTCCATGGATTACAACATGAAACGAAACCTTTCCATCGACATACAAAGTTCACTTCCATCTAATTTCTTAATTTTTTTGTTAAGCAGCGATCGAAGGAAATCAAAGTTTCTTCAATTTCATTCCCAGAATGCAATGAATCAGAGCGATGTATCGCCATTTCCAATCATTTTATTGTCGTTGTCTCTGTCCATACCATCAACTATCAACCAAAGCGACCATTACCGTCCAACATTTCACTACTGGCGCCCGTTCCCAAGGAATTTTGACTGCACTTGCACTCCTCGCCTCCGTCGACGCGTCCCTTGCCAGACGTTAGAATACGCACGCCTTCGGCGAATTTGGGGAAGCCAGACATGGTCTCTTTTATAGTGGTCATCATCACAGGAAGATACATAAAGAAGTCCTTGAAATGGCCTACAACCGTGTGATAGTCCACCGATCGTCCACCTCCAGAGTGCTGATATGTATCCCCATCGATATCATTCCCATTCCCGACCATTGACGACGTATAAGGCAGGCCGCTGCATTGCTGCAAGACTGTCCGAAATACATTTATAACAAATGAAATGCAAATATTCCACAAAATCATAATGAACCTTACCCAACACGACGGCGATTGCAGCTGCTTGGTATCTGTGCCTGTCGTCTCTCATAGCAAAAACTTTTCAGCAAATGTGCAACTCTGAGAAAACGACATTGTATTTTATAACATTTATGTGTGCGCGGTAAGCAGAAAATTTCAAGAACTTTCTGTCAACTGATTTCATGTGCTGCGGGCTCTCTCGTGTCAAGGTGAAAATGTTGGGACAGATACGTCTGGCCCAGTGCAAACGTGTTGTGCTGACCTGGTCGTTCTGCTCATTCACGTGAAGGTAGGGCTTCTTGGAGATCCCCTGGAAGAGGGGCTCCCTCCAGAGACTTGTTAAGTTGTTGACAACAGTCTTCCCTTTGTTTTGCCACTGCTGTTGCTGTGCGAGCGGGAAAAGACATGCTTATAGCCATGAAGCAACTATATAAGGAGGTCTAGTCGGCAAAAATTAGGGAGGCTGACAATTCTGTCAATAAGTGCGAGTGAAAGGGCTCTCGCTGTAATTGTGAGTGAAACGACAATGGAGTGAGCGCCCAACCTTCCGCGTCGGCAAGCAAACGAGCACTAAAAATTAGAAAATTAGGAACTTTATACAGTTGCTTAATGCTTATAGCCGACAAACGATGGTGAAACTACTAATTCTAGTAATTAGTAATTCTACCATGCGACAAACCGTCACATTTTAAACAAAATACTTACTAGGGCTGCAGGAAAAAAAATCAAAATCTCGTATATGTATATATGTAACGAAATGTTTTTAATATAAAAATATATGTGAATCATGATGTATGTAACGCACAGAAGGAAATGTTTCCGACCCCATAAAGAATATATATTCTGTTAGTAGTTTTGATAAGGTTCAATAGCCGAGTCGATATAGGCATGTCTGTCTGTCCGTCTGGCAGTCTTGTTTGTCGGCTAGTACTCAGATACTTTAAGAGCTAGTGAAACCGAAAGTTGCTCCCAGATTGCTGCGATATCACACTGATACAAGAGTATATTCGAAGCGTCTCACACGTCCCTATTCGCTTAGCTCACAAAACTGGGTATTTCTTGACTTTACACGGACACCGAATGTGTGTTTGGTTAGTGGTTTGGTCCCAATTACCACGAAAGCCAACGGAAAAAACCTCAGCAAAGGAATTTTTTCTCACAGTTTTCTAGAAAAATAGGAAAGGTTATGCAGAAGTGGTGATTTTTGCGAGGTGTGGGGTGTGCGAGATGGATATATGATCTGGAGGATTTTCGTACTGCGAAAAAATCTGTGGGTGTTTTCTTCTAATAGAAGAAGAAAAATAGTTGAATAAGTCATATTAAAAACACAAAAAAGCGGAATAAGGATCAAAAATGTTAAAACATATGTAAGGTTTCTGTTTTCTTTATGGGAGCTATTTATTTTCGATGCGCAGAATAGAGCTGTACCAATATACATTAGCAAAAAAATATCGAAAATATCAAATATATATTATTTAGTGATATATTTGATATTATTGAATTATATTATNATAAAATATGGCTTATAGTTTATTCAAATTATTATGCTTGCATTTTAACATAGAATAAATGTCATTAATTTGATAAAGTGTTGATAAATTAAAATTAATACAGTGCGTTAATTTTTCGAAATTATATAATGGCATAATTATCATCGATATTTGTGTTTATTATAAGCATTTGTATGATTAACAATGCGAAAGATTCAGGATACCTTCGGGA